>NC_086113.1:51329246-51623640 GCF_963921235.1 Mobula hypostoma | reverse complement strand
ATACTTGATACTTGGAACCGCCAGCGCCAGGACTTGATACTTGTAACCTCCAGAGCCAGGACTTGATACTTGGAACCCCCAGGGCCAAGACTTGATATTTGATACTTGGAACCGCCAGACCCAGGACGTGGTACTTGGAACTTCCAGAGCTAGGACTTGATACTTGGCACCTCCAGAGCCAGGACTTGATACTTGGAACCTCCAGTGCCAGGACTTGATACTTTGAACCTCCAGGGCCAGGACTTGATACTTGGAACCTCCAGGGCCAGGAATTGATACATGGTACTTGTACCCTCCAGGGCCAGGACCTGATTCTTGATACTTGAATGGTCCGTGGCCAGGACTTGATACTTGAAACTTGGAAGTTCCAGTGCCAGGACTTGATACATGATACTTGGAAGTTCCAGGGCCAGGACTTGATACTTGGAACAGCCAGGGCCAGGACTTGATACTTGATACTTGGAACTGCCAGGGCCAGGACTTGATACTTGATACTTGGAACTGCCAGGGCCAGGACTTGATACTTGATACTTGGAAGTGCCAGGGCCAGGACTTGATACTTGATACTTGGAAGTTCCAGTGCCAGGACTTGATACTTGATACTTGGAAGTTCCAGGGCCAGGACTTGATACTTGGAACAGCCAGGGCAAGGACTTGATACTTGATACTTGGAACCGCCAGAGCCAGGACTTGATACTTGATACTTGGAACCGCCAGAGCCAGGACTTGATACTTGGAACCCCCAGGGCCAGGACTTGATACTTTAAACCTCCAGGGACAGGACTTGATACTTGGGACCTCCAGGGCCAGGACTTGATACTTGGAACCGCCAGAGCCAGGACTTGGTACTTGGAACCTCCAGAGCCAGGACTTGATTCTTGGAACCTCCAGAGCCAGCACTTGATACTTGGACCCTCCAGGGCCAGGATTTGATACTTGGAACGTCCAGGGACAGGACTTAATATTGATACTTGGAACTGCCAGGGCCAGGACTTGATACTTGGAACTGCCAGGGCCAGGACTTGATACTTGATACTTGGAACCGCCAGAGCCAGGACTTGATACTTGGAACCTCCAGAGCCAGGACTTGATACTTGGAACCTCCAGGGCCAGGACTTGATACTTGATACTTGGAACCTCCAGGGCCAGGACTTGATACTTGGAACCTCCAGGGCCAGGACTTGATACTTGGAACCCCCAGGGCCAGGACTTGATACTTGATACTTGGAACTGCCAGGGCCAGGACTTGATACTTGATACTTGGAACCTCCAGGGCCAGGACTTGATACTTGATACTTGGAACCTCCAGAGCCAGGACTTGATACTTGGAACCTCCAGAGCCAGGACTTGATACTTAGAACCTCCAGGGCCAGGACTTGATACTTGGAACCTCCAGAGCCAGGACTTGATACTTGGAAACTCCAGGGCCAGGACTTGATACTTGATACTTGGAACCTCCAGGGCCAGGACTTGATACTTGATACTTGGAACTGCCAGAGCCAGGACTTGATACTTGGAACCTCCAGGGCCAGGACTTGATACTTGGAACCTCCAGGGCCAGGACTTGATACTTGATACTTGGAACCGCCAGAGCCAGGACTTGATACTTGGAACCTCCAGGGCCAGGACTTGATACTTGGAACCTCCAGGGCCAGGACTTGATACTTGATACTTGGAACTGCCAGGGCCAGGACTTGATACTTGATACTTGGAACCTCCAGGGCCAGGACTTGATACTTGATACTTGGAACCTCCAGAGCCAGGACTTGATACTTGGAACCTCCAGGGCCAGGACTTGATACTTGGAACCTCCAGGGCCAGGACTTGATACTTAGCACCTCCAGAGCCAGGACTTGATACTTGGAAACTCCAGGGCCAGGACTTGATACTTGATACTTGGAACCTCCAGGGCCAGGACTTGATACTTGGAACCTCCAGGGCCAGGACTTGATACTTGATACTTGGAACCTCCAGGGCCAGGACTTGATACTTGATACTTGGAAGCTCCAGGGCCAGGACTTGATACTTGATACTTGGAAGCTCCAGTGCCAGGACTTGATACTTGATACTTGGAACTGCCAGGGCTAGGACTTGATACTTGATACTTGGAACCTCTAGGGCCAGGACTTGATACTTGATACTCGGAACTGCCAGAGCCAGGACTTGATACTTGGAACCTCCAGAGCCAGGACTTGATTCTTGGAACCTCCAGAGCCAGCACTTGATACTTGGAACCTCCAGGGCCAGGACTTGATACTTGGAACCTCCAGGGCCAGGACTTGATACTTGGAACCTCCAGGGCCAGGACTTTATTATTGATACTTGGAAGCTCCAGGGCCAGGACTTGATACTTGATACTTGGAACCTGTAGGGCCAGGACTTGATACTTGGAACCTCCAGGGCCAGGACTTGATACATGGTACTTGGACCCTCCAGGGCCAGGACTTGATTCTTGATACTTGGACCCTCCAGGGCCAGGCTTGATACTTGATACTTGGAAGCTCCGGGGCCAGGACTTGATACTTGATACTTGGAACCTCCAGGGCCAGGACTTGATACTTGATACTTGGAACTGCCAGAGCCAGGACTTGATACTTGGAACCTCCAGAGCCAGGACTTGATACTTGGAACCCCCAGGGCCAGGACTTAATTCTTGATACTTCGAACTTCCAGGGCCAGGACTTGATACTTGGAACCTCCAGGGCCAGGACTTGATACTTGGAACCTCCAGGGCCAGGATTTGATACTTGGAACATCCAGGGTCAGGACTTGATACTTGATACATAGAATCTCCAGGGCCAGGACTTGATACTTGATACCTGGAACTGCCAGTGCCAGGACTTGATACTTGATACTTGGAACTGCCAGGGCCAGGACTTTATACTTGATACTTGGCACCGCCAGGGCCAGGACGTGATACTTGGAACTGCTAGGGCGAGAACTTGATACTTGAAACCTCCAGTGCCAGGACTTGATACTTAGGACCTCCAGGGCTACGAATTGATTCTTGATACTTGGAACCTCCAGGGCCAGGACTTGATACTTGATACTTGGAACCGCCAGAGCCAGGGCTTGATACTTGGAACCACCAGGGCCAGGACTTGATACTTGATACTTGGAACCGCCAGAGCCAGGACTTGGTACTTGGAACCTCCAGAGCCAGGACTTGATACTTGGAACCTCCAGGGCCAGCACTTGATACTTGGAACCTCCAGGGCTAGGACTTGATACTTGCAACCTCCAGGGCCAGGACCTGATACTTGATACTTGGAACCTCCAGGGCCACGACTTGATACTTGATACTTGGAACCGCCAGAGCCAGGACTTGATACTTGGAACCTCCAGGGCCAGGACTTGATACTTGAAACCTCCAGGGCCAGGACTTGATACTTGGAACTGCCAGGGCAAGGACTTGATACTTGATACTTCGAACATCCAGATCCAGGACTTGATACTTGGAACCTGCAGGGCCAGGACTTGATACTGGGAACCTCCAAAGCCAGGACTTGATACTTGGAACCAAAGCCAGGACTTGATACTTGATACTTTGGACTGCCAGGGCCAGGACTTGATACTTGATACTTGGAACTGCCAGGGCCAGGACTTGATACTTGAAACTTGGATGTTCCAGTGCCAGGGCTTGATACTTGATACTTGGCACCGCCAGGGCCAGGACGTGATACTTGGAACTGCTAGGGCGAGAACTTGATACTTGATACTTGGAACCGCCAGGGCCAGGACTTGATACTTGGAACCTCCAGAGCCAGGACTTGATACTTGGAACCCCCAGGGCCAGGACTTGATATTTGATACTTGGAACCGCCAGACCCAGGACGTGGTACTTGGAACTTCCAGAGCTAGGACTTGATACTTGGCACCTCCAGAGCCAGGACTTGATACTTGGAAACTCCAGTGCCAGGACTTGATACTTGGAACTGCCAGGGCCAGGACTTGATACTTGATACTTGGAACCTCCAGAGCCAGGACTTGATACTTGGAACCTCCAGGGCCAGGACTTGATACTTGATACTTGGAACAGCCAGGGCCAGAACTTGATACTTGATATTTGGAACTGCCAGAGCCAGGACTTGGTACTTGGAACCTCCAGAGCCAGGACTTGATACTTGGAACCTCCAGGGCCAGGACTTAATTCTTGATACTTCGAACTTCCAGGGCCAGGACTTGATACTTGGAACCTCTAGAGCCAGGACTTGATACTTGTAACCCCCAGGGCCAGGACTTGATACTTGAAACCTCCAGGGCCTGGACGTGATAGTTGGAACTGCCAGGGCGAGGACTTGATACTTGATACTTGGAACATCCAGAGCCAGGACTTGATACTTGGAACCTCCAGGGCCAGGACTTGATACTGGGAACCTGCAAAGCCAGGACTTGATACTTGGAACCAAAGGCAGGACTTGAAACTTGATACTTTGGACTGCCATGGCCAGGACTTAATACTTGATACTTGGAAATGCCAGGGCCAGGACTTGATACTTGATACTTGGAACTGCCAGGGCCAGGACTTGATACTTGATACTTGGAAGTTCCAGTGCCAGGACTTGATACTTGATACTTGGAACCGCCAGAGCCAGGACTTGATACTTGGAACCCCCAGGGCCAGGACTTCATATTTGAAACCTCCAGGGCCAGGACTTGATACTTGGAACTTCCAGGGCCAGGACTTGATACTTGATACTTGGAACCGCCAGCGCCAGGACTTGATACTTGTAACCTCCAGAGCCAGGACTTGATACTTGGAACCCCCAGGGCCAGGACTTGATACTTGAAACCTCCAGGGCCAAGACTTGATATTTGATACTTGGAACCGCCAGACCCAGGACGTGGTACTTGGAACTTCCAGAGCTAGGACTTGATACTTGGCACCTCCAGAGCCAGGACTTGATACTTGGAAACTCCAGTGCCAAGACTTGATACTGGCTAACTTTCAACCTCCAGGGCCAGGACTTGATACTTGGAACCTCCAGGGCCAGGACTTGATACATGTTACTTGTACACTCCAGGGCCAGGACTTGATTCTTGATACTTGAATGGTCCGTGGCCAGGACTTGATATTTGATACTTGTAAGTTCTAGTGCCAGGGCTTGATACAAGATACTTGGAAGTTCCAGGGCCAGGACTTGATAGTTGGAACAGCCAGGGCCAGGACTTGATACTTGATACTTGGAACTGCCAAGGCCAGGACTTGATACTTGATACTTGGAACTGCCAGGGCCAGGACTTGATACTTGATACATGTAAGTTCTAGTGCCAGGGCTTGATACATGATACTTGGAAGTTCCAGGGCCAGGACTTGATAGTTGGAACAGCCAGGGCCAGGACTTGATACTTGATACTTGGAACTGCCAAGGCCAGGACTTGATACTTGATACTTGGAACCGCCAGAGGCAGGACTTGATACTTGGAACCCCCAGGGCCAGGACTTGATACTTGAAACCTCCAGGGCCAGGACTTGATACTTGGGACCTCCAGAGCCAGGACATGATACTTTGAACCTCCAGGGCCAGCACTTGATACTTGGAACCTCCATGGCCAGGATTTGATACTTGGAACATCCAGGGTCAGGACTTGATACTTGATACTTTGAACTGCCAAGGCCAGGACTTGATACTTGATACTTGGACCATCCAGGGTCAGGAATTTATTCTTGATACTTGGAAGCTCCGGGGCCAGTTCTTGATACTTGATACTTGGAAGCTCTGGGGCCAGGACTTGATACTTGATACATGGAACCTCCTAGGCCAGGACTTGATACTTGTAACCTCCAGAGCCAGGACTTGATACTTGGAACCCCCAGGGCCAGGACTTGATACTTGAAGCCTCCAGGGCCAAGACTTGATATTTGATACTTGGAACCGCCAGAGCCAGTACGTGGTACTTGGAACTTCCAGAGCTAGGACTTGATACTTGGCACCTCCAGAGCCAGGACTTGATACTTGGAAACTCCAGTGCGAAGACTTGATACTTGGAACCTCCAGGGCCAGTATTTGATACTTAGAAACTCCAGGGCCAGGACTTGATACTTGCTACTTCGAACCTCCAGGGCCAGGACTTGATAGTTGGGACCTCCAGAACCAGGACTTGATACTTGGAACCCCTAGGGCCAGTACTTGATACTTGAAACCTCCAGTGCCAGGACTTGATACTTGGGACCTCCAGGGCTACGAATTGATTCTTGATACTTGGAACCTCCAGGGCCAGGACTTGATACTTGATACTTGGAACCGCCAGAGCCAGGGCTTGGTACTTGGAACCACCAGGGCCAGGACTTGATACTTGATACTTGGAACCGCCAGAGCCAGGACTTGATACTTGGAACCTCCAGAGCCAGGACTTGATACTTGGAACCTCCAGGGCCAGCACTTGATACTTGGAACCTCCAGGGCTAGGACTTCATACTTGCAACTCCAGGGCCAGGACTTGATATTTGATACTTGGATCCTCCAGGGCCAGGACTTAATACTTGATACTTGGAACCTGCAGGGCCAGGACTTGATTCTTGGAACTGCCAGGGTGAGGACTTGATATTTGGAACTGCGAGTGCCAGGACGTGATACTTGGAACTGCCATGGCAGGACTTGATACTTGATACTTGGAATCTCCTGAGCCAGGACTTGATACTTGGAACCTCCAGGGCCAGGACTTGATACTGGGAGCCTGCAAAGCCAGGACTTGATACTTGGAACCAAAGGCAGGACTTGAAACTTGATACTTTGGACTGCCATGGCCAGGACTTAATACTTGATACTTGGAAATGCCAGGGCCAGGACTTGATACTTGGAACCCCCAGGGCCAGGACTTCATATTTGAAACCTCCAGGGCCAGGACTTGATACTTGGAACTTCCAGGGCCAGGACTTGATACTTGATACTTGGAACCGCCAGCGCCAGGACTTGATACTTGTAACCTCCAGAGCCAGGACTTGATACTTGGAACCCCCAGGGCCAGGACTTGATACTTGATACTTGGAACCGCCAGACCCAGGACGTGGTACTTGGAACTTCCAGAGCTAGGACTTGATACTTGGCACCTCCAGAGCCAGGACTTGATACTTGGAAACTCCAGTGCCTGGACGTGATACTTGGAACTGCCATGGCGAGGACTTGATACTTGATACTTGGAACCTCCTGAGCCAGGACTTGATACTTGGAACCTCCAGGGCCAGGACTTGATATTTGATACTTGAATCCTCCAGGGCCAGGACTTAATACTTGATATTTGGAACCGCCAGAGCCAGGACTTGGTACTTGGAACCTCCAGAGCCAGGACTTGATACTTGGAACATCCAGGGCCAGGACTTAATACTTGATACTTCGAACCTCCAGGGTCAGAACTTGATACTTGGAACCTCCAGAGCCAGGACTTGATACTTGGAACCCCCAGGGCCAGGACTTGATACTTGGAACCTCCAGGGCCAGGACGTGATAGTTGGAACTGCCAGGGCGAGGACTTGATACTTGATACTTCGAACATCCAGAGCCAGGACTTGATACTTGGAACCTCCAGGGCCAGGACTTGATACTGGGAACCTGCAAAGCCAGGACTTGATACTTGGAACCAAAGGCAGGACTTGAAACTTGATACTTTGGACTGCCATGGCCAGGACTTAATACTTGATACTTGGAAATGCCAGGGCCAGGACTTGATACTTGATACTTGGAACTGCCAGGGCCAGGACTTGATACTTGATACTTGGAAGTTCCAGTGCCAGGACTTGATACTTGATACCTGGAACCGCCAGAGCCAGGACTTGATACTTGGAACCCCCAGGGCCAGGACTTCATATTTGAAACCTCCAGGGCCAGGACTTGATACTTGGAACTTCCAGGGCCAGGACTTGATACTTGATACTTGGAACCGCCAGCGCCAGGACTTGATACTTGTAACCTCCAGAGCCAGGACTTGATACTTGGAACCCCCAGGGCCAGGACTTGATACTTGAAACCTCCAGGGCCAAGACTTGATATTTGATACTTGGAACCGCCAGACCCAGGACGTGGTACTTGGAACTTCCAGAGCTAGGACTTGATACTTGGCACCTCCAGAGCCAGGACTTGATACTTGGAAACTCCAGTGCCAAGACTTGATACTGGCTAACTTTCAACCTCCAGGGCCAGGACTTGATACTTGGAACCTCCAGGGCCAGGACTTGATACATGGTACTTGTACACTCCAGGGCCAGGACTTGATTCTTGATACTTGAATGGTCCGTGGCCAGGACTTGATATTTGATACTTGTAAGTTCTAGTGCCAGGGCTTGATACAAGATACTTGGAAGTTCCAGGGCCAGGACTTGATAGTTGGAACAGCCAGGGCCAGGACTTGATACTTGATACTTGGAACTGCCAGGGCCAGGACTTGATACTTGATACTTGGAACTGCCAGGGCCAGGACTTGATACTTGATACATGTAAGTTCTAGTGCCAGGGCTTGATACATGATACTTGGAAGTTCCAGGGCCAGGACTTGATAGTTGGAACAGCCAGGGCCAGGACTTGATACTTGATACTTGGAACTGCCAAGGCCAGGACTTGATACTTGATACTTGGAACCGCCAGAGGCAGGACTTGATACTTGGAACCCCCAGGGCCAGGACTTGATACTTGAAACCTCCAGGGCCAGGACTTGATACTTGGGACCTCCAGAGCCAGGACTTGATACTTGGAACCTCCAGGGCCAGCACTTGATACTTGGAACCTCCATGGCCAGGATTTGATACTTGGAACATCCAGGGTCAGGACTTGATACTTGATACTTTGAACTGCCTGGGCGAGAACTTGATACTTGGACCATCCAGGGTCAGGAATTTATTCTTGATACTTGGAAGCTCCGGGGCCAGTTCTTGATACTTGATACTTGGAAGCTCTGGGGCCAGGACTTGATACTTGATACATGGAACCTCCTAGGCCAGGACTTGATACTTGTAACCTCCAGAGCCAGGACTTGATACTTGGAACCCCCAGGGCCAGGACTTGATACTTGAAGCCTCCAGGGCCAAGACTTGATATTTGATACTTGGAACCGCCAGAGCCAGTACGTGGTACTTGGAACTTCCAGAGCTAGGACTTGATACTTGGCACCTCCAGAGCCAGGACTTGATACTTGGAAACTCCAGTGCGAAGACTTGATACTTGGAACCTCCAGGGCCAGTATTTGATACTTAGAAACTCCAGGGCCAGGACTTGATACTTGCTACTTCGAACCTCCAGGGCCAGGACTTGATAGTTGGGACCTCCAGAACCAGGACTTGATACTTGGAACCCCTAGGGCCAGTACTTGATACTTGAAACCTCCAGTGCCAGGACTTGATACTTAGGACCTCCAGGGCTGCGAATTGATTCTTGATACTTGGAACCTCCAGGGCCAGGACTTGATACTTGATACTTGGAACCGCCAGAGCCAGGGCTTGGTACTTGGAACCACCAGGGCCAGGACTTGATACTTGATACTTGGAACCGCCAGAGCCAGGACTTGATACTTGGAACCTCCAGAGCCAGGACTTGATACTTGGAACCTCCAGGGCCAGGACACTTGATACTTGGAACCTCCAGGGCTAGGACTTCATACTTGCAACTCCAGGGCCAGGACTTGATATTTGATACTTTGAACTGCCTGGGCGAGAACTTGATACTTGGACCATCCAGGGTCAGGAATTTATTCTTGATACTTGGAAGCTCCGGGGCCAGTTCTTGATACTTGATACTTGGAAGCTCCAGGGCCAGGACTTGATACTTGATACTTGGAACCTCCTGGGCCAGGACTTGATACTTGGAACCTCCAGAGCCAGGACTTGATACTTGGAACCCCCAGGGCCAGGACTTGATACTTGAAGCCTCCAGGGCCAGGACTTGATACTTGATACTTGGAACCGCCAGAGCCAGGACGTGGTACTTGGAACTTCCAGAGCTAGGACTTGATACTTGGCACCTCCAGAGCCAGGACTTGATACTTGGAAACTCCAGTGCGAAGACTTGATACTTGGAACCTCCAGGGCCAGTATTTGATACTTAGAAACTCCAGGGCCAGGACTTGATACTTGCTACTTCGAACCTCCAGGGCCAGGACTTGATACTTGGGACCTCCAGAACCAGGACTTGATACTTGGAACCCCTAGGGCCAGTACTTGATACTTGAAACCTCCAGTGCCAGGACTTGATACTTAGGACCTCCAGGGCTACGAATTGATTCTTGATACTTGGAACCTCCAGGGCCAGGACTTGATACTTGATACTTGGAACCGCCAGAGCCAGGGCTTGGTACTTGGAACCACCAGGGCCAGGACTTGATACTTGATACTTGGAACCGCCAGAGCCAGGACTTGATACTTGGAACCTCCAGAGCCAGGACTTGATACTTGGAACCTCCAGGGCCAGGACTTGATACTTGGAACCTCCAGGGCTAGGACTTCATACTTGCAACTCCAGGGCCAGGACTTGATATTTGATACTTTGAACTGCCTGGGCGAGAACTTGATACTTGGACCATCCAGGGTCAGGAATTTATTCTTGATACTTGGAAGCTCCGGGGCCAGTTCTTGAAACTTGATACTTTGGACTGCCATGGCCAGGACTTAATACTTGATACTTGGAACCTCCTAGGCCAGGACTTGATACTTGTAACCTCCAGAGCCAGGACTTGATACTTGGAACCCCCAGGGCCAGGACTTGATACTTGAAGCCTCCAGGGCCAAGACTTGATATTTGATACTTGGAACCGCCAGAGCCAGTACGTGGTACTTGGAACTTCCAGAGCTAGGACTTGATACTTGGCACCTCCAGAGCCAGGACTTGATACTTGGAAACTCCAGTGCGAAGACTTGATACTTGGAACCTCCAGGGCCAGTATTTGATACTTAGAAACTCCAGGGCCAGGACTTGATACTTGCTACTTCGAACCTCCAGGGCCAGGACTTGATAGTTGGGACCTCCAGAACCAGGACTTGATACTTGGAACCCCTAGGGCCAGTACTTGATACTTGAAACCTCCAGTGCCAGGACTTGATACTTAGGACCTCCAGGGCTACGAATTGATTCTTGATACTTGGAACCTCCAGGGCCAGGACTTGATACTTGATACTTGGAACCGCCAGAGCCAGGGCTTGGTACTTGGAACCACCAGGGCCAGGACTTGATACTTGATACTTGGAACCGCCAGAGCCAGGACTTGATACTTGGAACCTCCAGAGCCAGGACTTGATACTTGGAACCTCCAGGGCCAGCACTTGATACTTGGAACCTCCAGGGCTAGGACTTCATACTTGCAACTCCAGGGCCAGGACTTGATATTTGATACTTGGATCCTCCAGGGCCAGGACTTAATACTTGATATTTGGAACCGCCAGAGCCAGGACTTGATACTTGGAACATCCAGGGCCAGGACTTAATACTTGAAACCTCCAGGGCCAGGACGTGATAGTTGGAACTGCCAGGGCGAGGACTTGATACTTGATACTTGGAACATCCAGAGCCAGGGCTTGATACTTGGAACCTCCAGGGCCAGGACTTGATACTGGGAGCCTGCAAAGCCAGGACTTGATACTTGGAACCAAAGGCAGGACTTGAAACTTGATACTTTGGACTGCCATGGCCAGGACTTAATACTTGATACTTGGAAATGCCAGGGCCAGGACTTGATACTTGGAACCCCCAGGGCCAGGAATTCATATTTGAAACCTCCAGGGCCAGGACTTGATACTTGGAACTTCCAGGGCCAGGACTTGATACTTGATACTTGGAACCGCCAGCGCCAGGACTTGATACTTGTAACCTCCAGAGCCAGGACTTGATACTTGGAACCCCCAGGGCCAAGACTTGATATTTGATACTTGGAACCGCCAGACCCAGGACGTGGTACTTGGAACTTCCAGAGCTAGGACTTGATACTTGGCACCTCCAGAGCCAGGACTTGATACTTGGAAACTCCAGTGCCAAGACTTGATACTGGCTAACTTTGAACCTCCAGGGCCAGGACTTGATACTTGGAACCTCCAGGGCCAGGACTTGATACATGGTACTTGTACCCTCCAGGGCCAGGACCTGATTCTTGATACTTGAATGGTCCGTGGCCAGGACTTGATATTTGATACTTGTAAGTTCTAGTGCCAGGGCTTGATACATGATACTTGGAAGTTCCAGGGCCAGGACTTGATAGTTGGAACAGCCAGGGCCAGGACTTGATACTTGATACTTGGAACTGCCAGGGCCAGGACTTGCTACTTGATACTTGGAACTGCCAGAGCCAGGACTTGATACTTGATACATGTAAGTTCTAGTGCCAGGGCTTGATACATGATACTTGGAAGTTCCAGGGCCAGGACTTGATAGTTGGAACAGCCAGGGCCAGGACTTGATACTTGATACTTGGAACTGCCAAGACCAGGACTTGATACTTGATACTTGGAACCGCCAGAGCCAGGACTTGATACTTGGAACCCCCAGGGCCAGGACTTGATACTTGAAACCTCCAGGGCCAGGACTTGATACTTGGGACCTCCAGGGCCAGGACTTGATACTTGATAATTGGAACCGCCAGAGCCAGAACTTGATACTTGGAACCTCCAGAGCCAGGACATGATACTTTGAACCTCCAGGGCCAGCACTTGATACTTGGAACCCCCAGGGCCAGGACTTCATATTTGAAACCTCCAGGGCCAGGACTTGATACTTGGAACTTCCAGGGCCAGGACTTGATACTTGATACTTGGAACCGCCAGCGCCAGGACTTGATACTTGTAACCTCCAGAGCCAGGACTTGATACTTGGAACCCCCAGGGCCAAGACTTGATATTTGATACTTGGAACCGCCAGACCCAGGACGTGGTACTTGGAACTTCCAGAGCTAGGACTTGATACTTGGCACCTCCAGAGCCAGGACTTGATACTTGGAAACTCCAGTGCCAAGACTTGATACTGGCTAACTTTGAACCTCCAGGGCCAGGACTTGATACTTGGAACCTCCAGGGCCAGGACTTGATACTTGATACTTGGAACTGCCAGGGCCAGGACTTGATACTTGATACTTGGAACATCCAGAGCCAGGACTTGATACTTGGAACCTCCAGGGCCAGGAATTGATACATGGTACTTGTACCCTCCAGGGCCAGGACCTGATTCTTGATACTTGAATGGTCCGTGGCCAGGACTTGATATTTGATACTTGTAAGTTCTAGTGCCAGGGCTTGATATATGATACTTGGAAGTTCCAGGGCCAGGACTTGATAGTTGGAACAGCCAGGGCCAGGACTTGATACTTGATACTTGGAACTGCCAGGGCCAGGACTTGCTACTTGATACTTGGAACTGCCAGGGCCAGGACTTGATACCTGATACTTGGAACTGCCAGAGCCAGGACTTGATACTTGATACATGTAAGTTCTAGTGCCAGGGCTTGATACATGATACTTGGAAGTTCCAGGGCCAGGACTTGATAGTTGGAACAGCCAGGGCCAGTACTTGATACTTGATACTTGGAACTGCCAAGACCAGGACTTGATACTTGATACTTGGAACCGCCAGAGCCAGGACTTGATACTTGGAACCCCCAGGGCCAGGACTTGATACTTGAAACCTCCAGGGCCAGGACTTGATACTTGGGACCTCCAGGGCCAGGACTTGATACTTGATAATTGGAACCGCCAGAGCCAGAACTTGATACTTGGAACCTCCAGAGCCAGGACATGATACTTTGAACCTCCAGGGCCAGCACTTGATACTTGGAACCTCCATGGCCAGGATTTGATACTTGGAACATCCAGGGTCAGGACTTGATACTTGATACTTTGAACTGCCTGGGCGAGAACTTGATAGTTGGAACAGCCAGGGCCAGGACTTGATACTTGATACTTGGAACCGCCAGAGCCAGGACTTGATACTTGGAACCCCCAGGGCCACGACTTGATACTTGGGACCTCCAGGGCCAGGCCTTGATACTTGATCCTTGGAACCGCCAGAGCCAGGACTTGATACTTGGAACCCCCAGGGCCAGGACTTGATACTTGGAACCCCCAGGGCCAGGACTTGATATTTGATACTTGGAACCGCCAGGGCCAGGACTTGATACTTGGAACCTCCAGAGCCAGGACTTGATACTTGGAACCTCCAGAGCCAGGACTTGATACTTGGAACCCCCAGGGCCAGGACTTGATACTTTAAACCTCCAGGGACAGGACTTGATACTTGGGACCTCCAGGGCCAGGACTTGATACTTGATACTTGGAACCTCTAGGGCCAGGACTTGATACTTGATACTCGGTACTGCCAGAGCCAGGACTTGATACTTGTAACCTCCAGAGCCAGGACTTGATACTTGATACTTGGAACCGCCAGAGCCAGGACTTGATACTTGGAACCTCCAGAGCCAGGACTTGATACTTGGAACCTCCAGGGCCAGGACTTGATACTTGGAACCTCCAGGGCCAGGACTTGATACTTGGAACTGCCAGGGCCAGGACTTGATACTTGATACTTGGAACTGCCAGGGCCAGGACTTGATACTTGGAACCGCCAGGGCCAGGACTTGATACTTGATACTTGATACTTGGAAGCTCCAGGGCCAGGACTTGATACTTGATACTTGGAAGCTCTAGTGCCAGGACTTGATACTTGATACTTGGAACCTCCAGGGCCAGGACTTGATACTTGTAACCTCCAGAGCCAGGACTTGATACTTGGAACCCCCAGGGCCAGGACTTGATACTTTAAACCTCCAGGGCCAGGACTTGATGCTTGATACTTGGAACCGCCAGAGCCAGGACTTGATACTTGGAACTTCCAGAGCCAGGACTTGATACTTGGCACCTCCAGAGCCAGGACTTGATACTTGGAAACTCCAGTGCGAAGACTTGATACTTGGAACCTCCAGGGCCAGGACTTGATACTTGGAAACTCCAGGGCCAGGACTTGATACTTGCTACTTCGAACCTCCAGGGCCAGGACTTGATACTTGGGACCTCCAGAACCAGGACTTGATACTTGGAACCCCTAGGGCCAGTACTTGATACTTGAAACCTCCAGTGCCAGGACTTGATACTTGGGACCTCCAGGGCTACGAATTGATTCTTGATACTTGGAACCTCCAGGGCCAGGACTTGATACTTGATACTTGGAACCGCCAGAGCCAGGGCTTGGTACTTGGAACCACCAGGGCCAGGACTTGATACTTGATACTTGGAACCGCCAGAGCCAGGACTTGATACTTGGAACCTCCAGAGCCAGGACTTGATACTTGGAACCTCCAGGGCCAGCACTTGATACTTGGAACCTCCAGGGCTAGGACTTCATACTTGCAACTCCAGGGCCAGGACTTGATATTTGATACTTGGATCCTCCAGGGCCAGGACTTAATACTTGATATTTGGAACCGCCAGAGCCAGGACTTGATACTTGGAACATCCAGGGCCAGGACTTGATACTTGAAACCTCCAGGGCCAGGACGTGATAGTTGGAACTGCCAGGGCGAGGACTTGATACTTGATACTTGGAACATCCAGAGCCAGGACTTGATACTTGGAACCTCCAGGGCCAGGACTTGATACTGGGAACCTCCAAAGCCAGGACTTGATACTTGGAACCAAAGCCAGGACTTGAAACTTGATACTTTGGACTGCCAGGGCCAGGACTTGATACTTGATACTTGGAAGTGCCAGGGCCAGGACTTGATACTTGGAACCCCCAGGGCCAGGACTTGATACTTGAAACCTCCAGGGCCAGGACTTGATACTTGGAACTTCCAGGGCCAGGACTTGATACTTGATACTTGGAACCGCCAGCGCCAGGACTTGATACTTGGAACCTCCAGAGCCAGGACTTGATACTTGGAACCCCCAGGGCCAGGACTTGATATTTGATACTTGGAACCGCCAGACCCAGGACGTGGTACTTGGAACCTCCAGAGCTAGGACTTGATACTTAGAACCTCCAGAGCCAGGACTTGATACTTGGAAACTCCAGGGCCAGGACTTGATACTTGATACTTGGAACCTCCAGGGCCAGGACTTGATACTTGGAACCTCCAGGGCCAGGACTTGATACATGGTACTTGGATCCTCCAGGGCCAGGACTTGATTCTTGATACTTGGAAGCTCCGGGGCCAGGTCTTGATACTTGATACTTGTAAGTTCTAGTGCCAGGGCTTGATACATGATACTTGGAAGTTCCAGGGCCAGGACTTGATAGTTGGAACAGCCAGGGCCAGGACTTGATACTTGATACTTGGAACTGCCAGGGCCAGGACTTGATACTTGATACTTGGAACTGCCAGAGCCAGGACTTGATACTTGATACATGTAAGTTCTAGTGCCAGGGCTTGATACATGATACTTGGAAGTTCCAGGGCCAGGACTTGATAGTTGGAACAGCCAGGGCCAGGACTTGATACTTGATACTTGGAACTGCCAGGGCCAGGACTTGATACTTGATACTTGGAACCGCCAGAGCCAGGACTTGATACTTGGAACCCCCAGGGCCAGGACTTGATACTTGCAACCTCCAGGGCCAGCACTTGATACTTGGAACCTCCAGGGCCAGGACTTGATACTTGATACTTGGAACCGCCAGAGCCAGGACTTGATACTTGGAACCCCCAGGGCCAGGACTTGATACTTGGAACCTCCAGGGCCAGGACTTGATGCTTGATACTTGGAACCTCCAGAGCTAGGACTTGATACTTGGCACCTCCAGAGCCAGGACTTGATACTTGGAACCCCCAGGGCCAAGACTTGATATTTGATACTTGGAACCGCCAGACCCAGGACGTGGTACTTGGAACTTCCAGAGCTAGGACTTGATACTTGGCACCTCCAGAGCCAGGACTTGATACTTGGAAACTCCAGGGCCAGGACTTGATACTGGCTAACTTTGAACCTCCAGGGCCAGGACTTGATACTTGGAACCTCCAGGGCCAGGACTTGATACATGGTACTTGTACCCTCCAGGGCCAGGACCTGATTCTTGATACTTGAATGGTCCGTGGCCAGGACTTGATATTTGATACTTGTAAGTTCTAGTGCCAGGGCTTGATACATGATACTTGGAAGTTCTAGGGCCAGGACTTGATAGTTGGAACAGCCAGGGCCAGGACTTGATACTTGATACTTTGGACTGCCAGGGCCAGGACTTGATACTTGATACTTGGAACTGCCAGGGCCAGGACTTGATACTTGAAACTTGGAAGTTCCAGTGCCAGGGCTTGATACTTGATACTTGGAACCTCCAGGGCCAGGACTTGATAGTTGGAACAGCCAGGGCCAGGACTTGATACTTGATACTTGGAACTGCCAAGACCAGGACTTGATACTTGATACTTGGAACCGCCAGAGCCAGGACTTGATACTTGGAACCCCCAGGGCCAGGACTTGATACTTGAAACCTCCAGGGACAGGACTTGATACTTGGGACCTCCAGGGCCAGGACTTGATACTTGATACTTGGAACCGCCAGAGCCAGGACTTGATACTTGGAACCTCCAGGGCCAGGACTTGATACTTGGAACCTCCAGGGCCAGGACTTGATACTTGGAACCCCCAGGGCCAGGACATGATATTTCAATCCTCCAGGGCCAGGACTTGATACTTGGAACCTCCAGGGCCAGGACTTGATACTTGATACTTGGAACCGCCAGCGCCAGGACTTGATACTTGTAACCTCCAGAGCCAGGACTTGATACTTGGAACCCCCAGGGCCAAGACTTGATATTTGATACTTGGAACCGCCAGACCCAGGACGTGGTACTTGGAACTTCCAGAGCTAGGACTTGATACTTGGCAGCTCCAGAGCCAGGTCTTGATACTTGGAAACTCCAGTGCCAAGACTTGATACTGGCTAACTTTGAACCTCCAGGGCCAGGACTTGATACTTGAAACCTCCAGGGCCTGGACGTGATAGTTGGAACTGCCAGGGCGAGGACTTGATACTTGATACTTGGAACATCCAGAGCCAGGACTTGATACTTGGAACCTCCAGGGCCAGGACTTGATACATGGTACTTGTACCCTCCAGGGCCAGGACCTGATTCTTGATACTTGAATGGTCCGTGGCCAGGACTTGATATTTGATACTTGTAAGTTCTAGTGCCAGGGCTTGATATATGATACTTGGAAGTTCCAGGGCCAGGACTTGATAGTTGGAACAGCCAGGGCCAGGACTTGATACTTGATACTTGGAACTGCCAGGGCCAGGACTTGCTACTTGATACTTGGAACTGCCAGGGCCAGGACTTGATACCTGATACTTGGAACTGCCAGAGCCAGGACTTGATACTTGATACATGTAAGTTCTAGTGCCAGGGCTTGATACATGATACTTGGAAGTTCCAGGGCCAGGACTTGATAGTTGGAACAGCCAGGGCCAGTACTTGATACTTGATACTTGGAACTGCCAAGACCAGGACTTGATACTTGATACTTGGAACCGCCAGAGCCAGGACTTGATACTTGGAACCCCCAGGGCCAGGACTTGATACTTGAAACCTCCAGGGCCAGGACTTGATACTTGGGACCTCCAGGGCCAGGACTTGATACTTGATAATTGGAACCGCCAGAGCCAGAACTTGATACTTGGAACCTCCAGAGCCAGGACATGATACTTTGAACCTCCAGGGCCAGCACTTGATACTTGGAACCTCCATGGCCAGGATTTGATACTTGGAACATCCAGGGTCAGGACTTGATACTTGATACTTGGAACTGCCTGGGCGAGAACTTGATAGTTGGAACAGCAAGGGCCAGGACTTGATACTTGATACTTGGAACCGCCAGAGCCAGGACTTGATACTTGGAACCCCCAGGGCCACGACTTGATACTTGGGACCTCCAGGGCCAGGCCTTGATACTTGATCCTTGGAACCGCCAGAGCCAGGACTTGATACTTGTAACCTCCAGAGCCAGGACTTGATACTTGGAACCCCCAGGGCCAAGACTTGATATTTGATACTTGGAACCGCCAGACCCAGGACGTGGTACTTGGAACTTCCAGAGCTAGGACTTGATACTTGGCACCTCCAGAGCCAGGACTTGATACTTGGAAACTCCAGTGCCAAGACTTGATACTGGCTAACTTTGAACCTCCAGGGCCAGGACTTGATACTTGGAACCTCCAGGGCCAGGACTTGATACATGGTACTTGTACCCTCCAGGGCCAGGACCTGATTCTTGATACTTGAATGGTCCGTGGCCAGGACTTGATATTTGATACTTGTAAGTTCTAGTGCCAGGGCTTGATACATGATACTTGGAAGTTCCAGGGCCAGGACTTGATACTTGGAACAGCCAGGGCAAGGACTTGATACTTGATACTTGGAACCGCCAGAGCCAGGACTTGATACTTGATACTTGGAACTGCCAGAGCCAGGACTTGATACTTGATACATGTAAGTTCTAGTGCCAGGGCTTGATACATGATACTTGGAAGTTCCAGGGCCAGGACTTGATAGTTGGAACAGCCAGGGCCAGGACTTGATACTTGATACTTGGAACTGCCAAGACCAGGACTTGATACTTGATACTTGGAACCGCCAGAGCCAGGACTTGATACTTGGAACCCCCAGGGCCAGGACATGATACTTTAATCCTCCAGGGCCAGGACTTGATACTTGGGACCTCCAGGGCCAGGACTTGATACTTGGAACCGCCAGAGCCAGGACTTGGTACTTGGAACCTCCAGAGCCAGGACTTGATTCTTGCAACCTCCAGGGCCAGCACTTGATACTTGGAACCTCCAGGGCCAGGACTTGATACTTGGAACCTCCAGGGCCAGGACTTGATACTTGGAACCTCCAGGGCCAGGACTTGATACTTGATACTTGGAACCGCCAGGGCCAGGACTTGATACTTGGAACCTCCAGAGCCAGGACTTGATACTTGGAACCCCCAGGGCCAGGACTTGATACTTGGAACCTCCAGGGCCAGGACTTGATACTTGATACTTGGAACCGCCAGAGCCAGTACTTGGTACTTGGAACCTCCAGAGCTAGGACTTGATACTTGGAACCTCCAGAGCCAGGACTTGATACTTGGAACCTCCAGAGCCAGGACTTGATACTTGGAACCTCCAGGGCCAGTATTTGATACTTGGAACCTCCAGGGCCAGGACTTGATACTTGCTACTTCGAACCTCCAGGGCCAGGACTTGATAGTTGGGACCTCCAGAACCAGGACTTGATACTTGGAACCCCTAGGGCCAGTACTTGATACTTGAAACCTCCAGTGCCAGGACTTGATACTTAGGACCTCCAGGGCTACGAATTGATTCTTGATACTTGGAACCTCCAGGGCCAGGACTTGATACTTGATACTTGGAACCGCCAGAGCCAGGACTTGATACTTGGAACCACCAGGGCCAGGACTTGATACTTGATACTTGGAACCGCCAGAGCCAGGACTTGATACTTGGAACCTCCAGAGCCAGGACTTGATACTTGGAACCTCCAGGGCCAGGACTTGATACTTGGAACCTCCAGGGCCAGGACTTGATACTTGGAACGTCCAGGGCCAGGACTTGATATTTGATACTTGGAACTGCCAGGGCCAGAACTTGATACTTGGACCATCCAGGGTCAGGAATTTATTCTTGATACTTGGAAGCTCCGGGGCCAGTTCTTGATACTTGATACTTGGAAGCTCTGGGGCCAGGACTTGATACTTGATACATGGAACCTCCTAGGCCAGGACTTGATACTTGGCACCTCCAGAGCCAGGACTTGATACTTGGAACCCCCAGGGCCAGGACTTGATACTTGAAGCCTCCAGGGCCAAGACTTGATATTTGATACTTGGAACCGCCAGAGCCAGGACGTGATACTTGGAACCTCCAGAGCCAGGACTTGATACTTGGAACCTCCAGAGCCAGGACTTGATACTTGGAAACTCCAGTGCGAAGACTTGATACTTGGAACCTCCAGGGCCAGTATTTGATACTTAGAAACTCCAGGGCCAGGACTTGATACTTGCTACTTCGAACCTCCAGGGCTAGGACTTGATACTTGGGACCTCCAGAACCAGGACTTGATACTTGGAACCCCTAGGGCCAGGACTTGATACTTGAAACCTCCAGTGCCAGGACTTGATACTTGGGACCTCCAGGGCTACGAATTGATTCTTGATACTTGGAACCTCCAGGGCCAGGACTTGATACTTGATACTTGGAACCGCCAGAGCCAGGGCTTGGTACTTGGAACCACCAGGGCCAGGACTTGATACTTGATACTTGGAACCGCCAGAGCCAGGACTTGATACTTGGAACCTCCAGAGCCAGGACTTGATACTTGGAACCTCCAGGGCCAGCACTTGATACTTGGAACCTCCAGGGCTAGGACTTCATACTTGCAACTCCAGGGCCAGGACTTGATATTTGATACTTGGATCCTCCAGGGCCAGGACTTAATACTTGATATTTGGAACCGCCAGAGCCAGGACTTGATACTTGGAACATCCAGAGCCAGGGCTTGATACTTGGAACCTCCAGGGCCAGGACTTGATACTGGGAGCCTGCAAAGCCAGGACTTGATACTTGGAACCAAAGGCAGGACTTGAAACTTGATACTTTGGACTGCCATGGCCAGGACTTAATACTTGATACTTGGAAATGCCAGGGCCAGGACTTGATACTTGGAACCCCCAGGGCCAGGACTTCATATTTGAAACCTCCAGGGCCAGGACTTGATACTTGGAACTTCCAGGGCCAGGACTTGATACTTGATACTTGGAACCGCCAGCGCCAGGACTTGATACTTGTAACCTCCAGAGCCAGGACTTGATACTTGGAACCCCCAGGGCCAAGACTTGATATTTGATACTTGGAACCGCCAGACCCAGGACGTGGTACTTGGAACTTCCAGAGCTAGGACTTGATACTTGGCACCTCCAGAGCCAGGACTTGATACTTGGAAACTCCAGTGCCTGGACGTGATACTGGCTAACTTTGAACCTCCAGGGCTAGGACTTGATACTTGGAACCTCCAGGGCCAGGACTTGATACATGGTACTTGTACCCTCCAGGGCCAGGACCTGATTCTTGATACTTGAATGGTCCGTGGCCAGGACTTGATATTTGATACTTGTAAGTTCTAGTGCCAGGGCTTGATACATGATACTTGGCACCGCCAGGGCCAGGACGTGATACTTGGAACTGCTAGGGCGAGAACTTGATACTTGATACTTGGAACCGCCAGGGCCAGGACTTGATACTTGATACTTGGAACTGCCAGAGCCAGGACTTGATACTTGATACATGTAAGTTCTAGTGCCAGGGCTTGATACATGATACTTGGAAGTTCCAGGGCCAGGACTTGATAGTTGGAACAGCCAGGGCCAGGACTTGATACTTGATACTTGGAACTGCCAGGGCCAGGACTTGATACTTGATACTTGGAACCGCCAGAGCCAGGACTTGATACTTGGAACTCCCAGGGCCAGGACTTGATACTTGAAACCTCCAGGGCCAGGACTTGATACTTGATACTTGGAACCTCCAGGGCCAGGACATGATACTTGATACTTGGAACTGCCAGAGCCAGGACTTGATACTTGGCACCGCCAGGGCCAGGACATGATACTTGAATCCTCCAGGGCCAGGACTTGATACTTGGAACCCCCAGGGCCAGGACATGATTTTTCAATCCTCCAGGGCCAGAACTTGATACTTGGGACCTCCAGGGCCAGGACTTGATACTTGATACTTGGAACCGCCAGAGCCAGGACTTGATACTTGTAACCTCCAGAGCCAGGACTTGATACTTGGAACCCCCAGGGCCAAGACTTGATATTTGATACTTGGAACCGCCAGACCCAGGACGTGGTACTTGGAACTTCCAGAGCTAGGACTTGATACTTGGCAGCTCCAGAGCCAGGTCTTGATACTTGGAAACTCCAGTGCCAAGACTTGATACTGGCTAACTTTGAACCTCCAGGGCCAGGACTTGATACTTGAAACCTCCAGGGCCTGGACGTGATAGTTGGAACTGCCAGGGCGAGGACTTGATACTTGATACTTCGAACATCCAGAGCCAGGACTTGATACTTGGAACCGCCAGGGCCAGGACTTGATACATGATACTTGTACCCTCCAGGGCCAGGACTTGATTCTTGATACTTGAATGGTCCGTGGCCAGGACTTGATATTTGATACTTGTAAGTTCTAGTGCCAGGGCTTGATATATGATACTTGGAAGTTCCAGGGCCAGGACTTGATAGTTGGAACAGCCAGGGCCAGGACTTGATACTTGATACTTGGAACTGCCAGGGCCAGGACTTGATACTTGATACTTGGAACTGCCAGGGCCAGGACTTGATACCTGATACTTGGAACTGCCAGAGCCAGGACTTGATACTTGATACATGTAAGTTCTAGTGCCAGGGCTTGATACATGATACTTGGAAGTTCCAGGGCCAGGACTTGATAGTTGGAACAGCCAGGGCCAGGACTTGATACTTGATACTTGGAACTGCCAAGACCAGGACTTGATACTTGATACTTGGAACCGCCAGAGCCAGGACTTGATACTTGGAACCCCCAGGGCCAGGACTTGATACTTGAAACCTCCAGGGCCAGGACTTGATACTTGGGACCTCCAGGGCCAGGACTTGATACTTGATAATTGGAACCGCCAGAGCCAGAACTTGATACTTGGAACCTCCAGAGCCAGGACATGATACTTTGAACCTCCAGGGCCAGCACTTGATACTTGGAACCTCCATGGCCAGGATTTGATACTTGGAACATCCAGGGTCAGGACTTGATACTTGATACTTGGAACTGCCTGGGCGAGAACTTGATAGTTGGAACAGCAAGGGCCAGGACTTGATACTTGATACTTGGAACCGCCAGAGCCAGGACTTGATACTTGGAACCCCCAGGGCCACGACTTGATACTTGGGACCTCCAGGGCCAGGCCTTGATACTTGATCCTTGGAACCGCCAGAGCCAGGACTTGATACTTGGAACCTCCAGAGCCAGGACTTGATACTTGGAACCCCCAGGGCCAGGACTTGATATTTGATACTTGGAACCGCCAGACCCAGGACGTGGTACTTGGAACTTCCAGAGCTAGGACTTGATACTTGGCACCTCCAGAGCCAGGACTTGATACTTGGAACCCCTAGGGCCAGTACTTGATACTTGAAACCTCCAGTGCCAGGACTTGATACTTAGGACCTCCAGGGCTACGAATTGATTCTTGATACTTGGAACCTCCAGGGCCAGGACTTGATACTTGATACTTGGAACCGCCAGAGCCAGGGCTTGGTACTTGGAACCACCAGGGCCAGGACTTGATACTTGATACTTGGAACCGCCAGAGCCAGGACTTGATACTTGGAACCTCCAGAGCCAGGACTTGATACTTGGAACCTCCAGGGCCAGCACTTGATACTTGGAACCTCCAGGGCTAGGACTTCATACTTGCAACTCCAGGGCCAGGACTTGATATTTGATACTTTGAACTGCCTGGGCGAGAACTTGATACTTGGACCATCCAGGGTCAGGAATTTATTCTTGATACTTGGAAGCTCCGGGGCCAGTTCTTGATACTTGATACTTGGAAGCTCTGGGGCCAGGACTTGATACTTGATACATGGAACCTCCTAGGCCAGGACTTGATACTTGTAACCTCCAGAGCCAGGACTTGATACTTGGAACCCCCAGGGCCAGGACTTGATACTTGAAGCCTCCAGGGCCAAGACTTGATATTTGATACTTGGAACCGCCAGAGCCAGTACGTGGTACTTGGAACTTCCAGAGCTAGGACTTGATACTTGGCACCTCCAGAGCCAGGACTTGATACTTGGAAACTCCAGTGCGAAGACTTGATACTTGGAACCTCCAGGGCCAGTATTTGATACTTAGAAACTCCAGGGCCAGGACTTGATACTTGCTACTTCGAACCTCCAGGGCCAGGACTTGATAGTTGGGACCTCCAGAACCAGGACTTGATACTTGGAACCCCTAGGGCCAGTACTTGATACTTGAAACCTCCAGTGCCAGGACTTGATACTTAGGACCTCCAGGGCTACGAATTGATTCTTGATACTTGGAACCTCCAGGGCCAGGACTTGATACTTGATACTTGGAACCGCCAGAGCCAGGGCTTGGTACTTGGAACCACCAGGGCCAGGACTTGATACTTGATACTTGGAACCGCCAGAGCCAGGACTTGATACTTGGAACCTCCAGAGCCAGGACTTGATACTTGGAACCTCCAGGGCCAGCACTTGATACTTGGAACCTCCAGGGCTAGGACTTCATACTTGCAACTCCAGGGCCAGGACTTGATATTTGATACTTGGATCCTCCAGGGCCAGGACTTAATACTTGATATTTGGAACCGCCAGAGCCAGGACTTGATACTTGGAACATCCAGGGCCAGGACTTGATACTTGAAACCTCCAGGGCCAGGACGTGATAGTTGGAACTGCCAGGGCGAGGACTTGATACTTGATACTTGGAACATCCAGAGCCAGGGCTTGATACTTGGAACCTCCAGGGCCAGGACTTGATACTGGGAGCCTGCAAAGCCAGGACTTGATACTTGGAACCAAAGGCAGGACTTGAAACTTGATACTTTGGACTGCCATGGCCAGGACTTAATACTTGATACTTGGAAATGCCAGGGCCAGGACTTGATACTTGGAACCCCCAGGGCCAGGAATTCATATTTGAAACCTCCAGGGCCAGGACTTGATACTTGGAACTTCCAGGGCCAGGACTTGATACTTGATACTTGGAACCGCCAGGGCCAGGACTTGATACTTGTAACCTCCAGAGCCAGGACTTGATACTTGGAACTTCCAGGGCCAGGACTTGATACTTGATACTTGGAACCGCCAGACCCAGGACGTGGTACTTGGAACTTCCAGAGCTAGGACTTGATACTTGGCACCTCCAGAGCCAGGACTTGATACTTGGAAACTCCAGTGCCAAGACTTGATACTGGCTAACTTTGAACCTCCAGGGCCAGGACTTGATACTTGGAACCTCCAGGGCCAGGACTTGATACATGGTACTTGTACCCTCCAGGGCCAGGACCTGATTCTTGATACTTGAATGGTCCGTGGCCAGGACTTGATATTTGATACTTGTAAGTTCTAGTGCCAGGGCTTGATACATGATACTTGGAAGTTCCAGGGCCAGGACTTGATAGTTGGAACAGCCAGGGCCAGGACTTGATACTTGATACTTGGAACTGCCAGGGCCAGGACTTGATACCTGATACTTGGAACTGCCAGAGCCAGGACTTGATACTTGATACATGTAAGTTCTAGTGCCAGGGCTTGATACATGATACTTGGAAGTTCCAGGGCCAGGACTTGATAGTTGGAACAGCCAGGGCCAGGACTTGATACTTGATACTTGGAACTGCCAAGACCAGGACTTGATACTTGATACTTGGAACCGCCAGAGCCAGGACTTGATACTTGGAACCCCCAGGGCCAGGACTTGATACTTTAAACCTCCAGGGACAGGACTTGATACTTGGGACCTCCAGGGCCAGGACTTGATGCTTGATACTTGGAACCGCCAGAGCCAGGACTTGATACTTGGAACCTCCAGGGCCAGGACTTGATACTTGGTACCTCCAGGGCCAGGACTTGATACTTGATACTTGGAACCGCCAGAGCCAGGACTTGATACTTGTAACCTCCAGAGCCAGGACTTGATACTTGGAACCCCCAGGGCCAAGACTTGATATTTGATACTTGGAACCGCCAGACCCAGGACGTGGTACTTGGAACTTCCAGAGCTAGGACTTGATACTTGGCACCTCCAGAGCCAGGACTTGATACTTGGAAACTCCAGTGCCAAGACTTGATACTGGCTAACTTTGAACCTCCAGGGCCAGGACTTGATACTTGGAACCTCCAGGGCCAGGACTTGATACATGGTACTTGGACCCTCCAGGGCCAGGACCTGATTCTTGATACTTGAATGGTCCGTGGCCAGGACTTGATATTTGATACTTGTAAGTTCTAGTGCCAGGGCTTGATACATGATACTTGGAAGTTCCAGGGCCAGGATTTGATACTTGGAACGTCCAGGGACAGGACTTAATATTGGATACTTGGAACTGCCAGGGCCAGGACTGAATACTTGATACTTGGAACTGCCAGAGCCAGGACTTGATACTTGATACATGTAAGTTCTAGTGCCAGGGCTTGATACATGATACTTGGAAGTTCCAGGGCCAGGACTTGATAGTTGGAACAGCCAGGGCCAGGACTTGATACTTGATACTTGGAACTGCCAAGACCAGGACTTGATACTTGATACTTGGAACCGCCAGAGCCAGGACTTGATACTTGGAACCTCCAGGGCCAGGACTTGATACTTGGAACCTCCAGGGCCAGCACTTGATACTTGGAACCTCCAGGGCCAGGACTTGATACTTGATAATTGGAACCGCCAGAGCCAGAACTTGATACTTGGAACCTCCAGAGCCAGGACATGATACTTTGAACCTCCAGGGCCAGCACTTGATACTTGGAACCCCCAGGGCCAGGACTTCATATTTGAAACCTCCAGGGCCAGGACTTGATACTTGGAACTTCCAGGGCCAGGACTTGATACTTGATACTTGGAACCGCCAGTGCCAGGACTTGATACTTGTAACCTCCAGAGCCAGGACTTGATACTTGGAACCCCCAGGGCCAAGACTTGATATTTGATACTTGGAACCGCCAGACCCAGGACGTGGTACTTGGAACTTCCAGAGCTAGGACTTGATACTTGGCAGCTCCAGAGCCAGGTCTTGATACTTGGAAACTCCAGTGCCAAGACTTGATACTGGCTAACTTTGAACCTCCAGGGCCAGGACTTGATACTTGGAACTGCGAGGGCCAGGACGCGATACTTGGAACTGCCATGGCGAGGACTTGATACTTGATACTTGGAACCTCCAGAGCCAGGACTTGATACTTGGAACCTCCAGGGCCAGGACTTGATACATGGTACTTGTACCCTCCAGGGCCAGGACCTGATTCTTGATACTTGAATGGTCCGTGGCCAGGACTTGATATTTGATACTTGTAAGTTCTAGTGCCAGGGCTTGATATATGATACTTGGAACTTCCAGGGCCAGGACTTGATACTTGGAACCTCCAGGGCCAGGACTTGATACTTGATACTTGGAACTGCCAGGGCCAGGACTTGATACTTGATACTTGGAACTGCCAGGGCCAGGACTTGATACTTGATACTTGGAAGTTCCAGTGCCAGGACTTGATACTTGATACTTGGAAGTTCCAGTGCCAGGACTTGATACATGATACTTGGAAGTTCCAGGGCCAGGACTTGATACTTGGAACAGCCAGGGCAAGGACTTGATACTTGATACTTGGAACCGCCAAGGCCAGGACTTGATACTTGATACTTGGAACCGCCAGAGCCAGGACTTGATACTTGGAACCCCCAGGGCCAGGACTTGATACTTTAAACCTCCAGGGACAGGACTTGATACTTGGGACCTCCAGGGCCAGGACTTGATGCTTGATACTTGGAACCGCCAGAGCCAAGACTTGATACTTGGAACCTCCAGAGCCAGGACTTGATTCTTGGAACCTCCAGAGCCAGCACTTGATACTTGGACCCTCCAGGGCCAGGATTTGATACTTGGAACGTCCAGGGACAGGACTTAATATTGGATACTTGGAACTACCAGGGCCAAGACTTAATACTTGATACTTGGAACTGCCAGGGCCAGGTCTTGATACTTGATACTTGGAACCGCCAGAGCCAGGACTTGATACTTGGAACCCCCAGGGCCAGGACTTGATACTTGGAACCTCCAGAGCCAGGACTTGATACTTGATACTTGGAACTGCCAGAGCCAGGACTTGATACTTGGAACCTCCAGAGCCAGGACTTGATACTTGGAACCCCCAGGGCCAGGACTTAATTCTTGATACTTCGAACTTCCAGGGCCAGGACTTGATACTTGGAACCTCCAGAGCTAGGACTTGATACTTAGCACCTCCAGAGCCAGGACTTGATACTTGGAAACTCCAGGGCCAGGACTTGATACTGGCTAACTTTGAACCTCCAGGGCCAGGACTTGATACTTGGAACCTCCAGGGCCAGGACTTGATACATGGTACTTGTACCCTCCAGGGCCAGGACCTGATTCTTGATACTTGAATGGTCCGTGGCCAGGACTTGATATTTGATACTTGTAAGTTCTAGTGCCAGGGCTTGATACTTGATACTTGGAAGTTCCAGGGCCAGGACTTGATACTTGGAACAGCCAGGGCCAGGACTTGATACTTGATACTTGGAACTGCCAGGGCCAGGACTTGATACTTGATACTTGGAACTGCCAGAGCCAGGACTTGATACTTGATACATGTACGTTCTAGTGCCAGGGCTTGATACATGATACTTGGAAGTTCCAGGGCCAGGACTTGATACTTGGAACAGCCAGGGCCAGGACTTGATACTTGATACTTGGAACTGCCAAGACCAGGACTTGATACTTGATACTTGGAACCGCCAGAGCCAGGACTTGATACTTGGAACCCCCAGGGCCAGGACTTGATACTTGAAACCTCCAGGGCCAGGACTTGATACTTGGGACCTCCAGGGCCAGGACTTGATACTTGATACTTGGAACCGCCAGAGCCAGGACTTGATACTTGGAACCTCCAGAGCCAGGACATGATACTTTGAACCTCCAGGGCCAGCACTTGATACTTGGAACCCCCAGGGCCAGGACTTCATATTTGAAACCTCCAGGGCCAGGACTTGATACTTGGAACTTCCAGGGCCAGGACTTGATACTTGATACTTGGAACCGCCAGCGCCAGGACTTGATACTTGTAACCTCCAGAGCCAGGACTTGATACTTGGAACCCCCAGGGCCAAGACTTGATATTTGATACTTGGAACCGCCAGACCCAGGACGTGGTACTTGGAACTTCCAGAGCTAGGACTTGATACTTGGCAGCTCCAGAGCCAGGTCTTGATACTTGGAAACTCCAGTGCCAAGACTTGATACTGGCTAACTTTGAACCTCCAGGGCCAGGACTTGATACTTGAAACCTCCAGGGCCTGGACGTGATAGTTGGAACTGCCAGGGCGAGGACTTGATACTTGATACTTGGAACATCCAGAGCCAGGACTTGATACTTGGAACCTCCAGGGCCAGGACTTGATACATGGTACTTGTACCCTCCAGGGCCAGGACCTGATTCTTGATACTTGAATGGTCCGTGGCCAGGACTTGATATTTGATACTTGTAAGTTCTAGTGCCAGGGCTTGATATATGATACTTGGAAGTTCCAGGGCCAGGACTTGATAGTTGGAACAGCCAGGGCCAGGACTTGATACTTGATACTTGGAACTGCCAGGGCCAGGACTTGCTACTTGATACTTGGAACTGCCAGGGCCAGGACTTGATACCTGATACTTGGAACTGCCAGAGCCAGGACTTGATACTTGATACATGTAAGTTCTAGTGCCAGGGCTTGATACATGATACTTGGAAGTTCCAGGGCCAGGACTTGATAGTTGGAACAGCCAGGGCCAGTACTTGATACTTGATACTTGGAACTGCCAAGACCAGGACTTGATACTTGATACTTGGAACCGCCAGAGCCAGGACTTGATACTTGGAACCCCCAGGGCCAGGACTTGATACTTGAAACCTCCAGGGCCAGGACTTGATACTTGGGACCTCCAGGGCCAGGACTTGATACTTGATAATTGGAACCGCCAGAGCCAGAACTTGATACTTGGAACCTCCAGAGCCAGGACATGATACTTTGAACCTCCAGGGCCAGCACTTGATACTTGGAACCTCCATGGCCAGGATTTGATACTTGGAACATCCAGGGTCAGGACTTGATACTTGATACTTGGAACTGCCTGGGCGAGAACTTGATAGTTGGAACAGCAAGGGCCAGGACTTGATACTTGATACTTGGAACCGCCAGAGCCAGGACTTGATACTTGGAACCCCCAGGGCCACGACTTGATACTTGGGACCTCCAGGGCCAGGCCTTGATACTTGATCCTTGGAACCGCCAGAGCCAGGACTTGATACTTGGAACCCCCAGGGCCAGGACTTGATACTCGGAACCCCTCAGGGCCAGGACTTGATACTTGAAACCTCCAGGGCCAGGACTTGATACTTGGGACCTCCAGGGCCAGGACTTGATTCTTGATACTTGGAACCTCCAGAGCTAGGACTTGATACTTGGAAACTCCAGGGCCAAGACTTGATACTTGGAACCACCTGGGCAGGATTTAATACTTGGAAACTCCAGGGCCAGGACTTGATACTTGCTACTTCGAACCTCCAGGGCCAGGACTTGATACTTGGAACCTCCAGGGCCAAGACATGATACAAGGTACTTGGACCCTCCAGGACCAGGACTTGATTCTTGATACTTGGAAGCTCCGTGGCCAGGACTTGATACTTGATAAGTGGAACCTCCTGGGCCATTACTTGATACTTGATACTTAGAAGCTCCGGGGCCAGGACTTGATACTTGATACATGGAACCTTCTGGGCCAGGACTTGATACTTGATACTTGGAACCGCCAGAGCCAGGACTTGATACTTGGAAACTCCGGAGCCAGGACTTGATACTGGGAACCCCCAGGGCCAGGACTTGATACTTGAACCTCCAGGGCCAGGACTCGATACTTGGGACCTCCAGGGCCAGGCCTTGATACTTGATACTTGGAACCGCCAGTGCCAGGACTTGATACTTGGAACCCCCAGGGCCAGGACTTGATACTTGGAATCCCTCAGGGCCAGGACTTGATACTTGGAAACTCCAGGGCCATGAGTTGATTCTTGGAACCTCCAGGGCCAGGACTTTATTCTTGATACTTGGAAGCTCCGGGGCCAGTTCTTGATACTTGATACTTCGAACCTGTAGGGCCAGAACTTGATACTTCGAACCTCCAGGGCCAGGACTTGATACATGGTACTTGGACCCTCCAGGGTCAGGACTTTATTCTTGATACTTGGAAGCTCCGGGGCCAGTTCTTGATACTAGATACTTGGAAGCTCTGGGGCCAGGACTTGATACTTGATACATGGAACCTCCTAGGCCAGGACTTGATACTTGATACTTGGAACTGCCAGGGCCAGGACTTGATACTTGTAACCTCCAGAGCCAGGACTTGATACTTGGAACCCCCAGGGCCAGGACTTGATACTTGCTACTTCGAACCTCCATGGCCAGGACTTGATACTTGGAACCTCCAGGGCCAGGACTTGATACTTGGAACCTCCAGGGTCAGGATTTGATACTTGGAACATCCAGGGTCAGGACTTGATACTTGATACATATAATCTCCAGGGCCAGGACTTGATACTTGATACTTGGAACAGCCAGGGCCAGGACTTGATATTTGATACTTGGAACTGCCAAGGCCAGGACTTGATAACTGATACTTGGAACCGCCAGAGCCAGGACTTGATACTTGGAACCCCCAGGGCCAGGAGTTGATACTTGGAACCCCTAGGGCCAGGACTTGATACTTGAAACTTCCAGGGCCAGGACTTGCTGCTTGCAACTCCAGGGCCAGGACTTGATATTTGATACTTGGAACCTCCAGAGCCAGGACATGATACTTGGTACCCCCAGGGCCAGGACTTGATACTTGATACTTGGAACCGCCAGAGCGAGGACTTGATACTTGGAACCTCCAGAGCCAGGACTTGATACATGGAAATCACAGGGCCAGGACTTGATACTTGAAACCTCCAGGGCCAGGACTTGATACTTGGGACCCCCAGAACCAGGACTTGATACTTGGAACCCCTAGGGCCAGGAGTTGATACTTGAAACCTCCAGTGCCAGGACTTGATACTTGGGACCTCCAGGGCTACGAATTGATTCTTGATACTTGGAAACTCCAGGGCCAGGACTTGATACTTGATACTTGGAACCGCCAGAGCCAGGGCTTGGTACTTGGAACCACCAGGGCCAGGACTTGATACTTGATACTTGGAACCGCCAGAGCCAGGACTTGATACTTGGAACCTCCAGGGCCAGGACTTGCTGCTTGCAACTCCAGGGCCAGGACTTGATATTTGATACTTGGAACCTCCAGAGCCAGGACATGATACTTGGTACCCCCAGGGCCAGGACTTGATACTTGATACTTGGAACCGCCAGAGCGAGGACTTGATACTTGGAACCTCCAGAGCCAGGACTTGATACATGGAAATCCCAGGGCCAGGACTTGATACTTGAAACCTCCAGGGCCAGGACTTGATACTTGGGACCCCCAGAACCAGGACTTGATACTTGGAACCCCTAGGGCCAGGAGTTGATACTTGAAACCTCCAGTGCCAGGACTTGATACTTGGGACCTCCAGGGCTACGAATTGATTCTTGATACTTGGAAACTCCAGGGCCAGGACTTGATACTTGATACTTGGAACCTCCAGAGCCAGAACTTGATACCTGGACCCCCAGTTCCAGGACTTGATACTTGATACTTCGAACATCCAGAGCCAGGACTTGATACTTGGAACCTCCAGGGCCAGGAATTGATACTTGGAACTTCCAGGGCTAGGACTTGATACTTGCAACCTCCAGGGCCAGGACCTGATACTTGATACTTGGAACCTCCAGGGCCACGACTTGATACTTGATATTTGGAACTGCCAGAGCCAGGACTTGATACTTGGAACCTCCAGAGCCAGGACTTGATACTTGGAACATCCAGGGCCAGGACTTAATACTTGATACTTGGAACCTCCAGGGCCAGGACTTGATACTTGGATCCTCTAGAGCCAGGACTTGATACTTGGAACCTCCAGGGCCAGGACTTGATACTTGGAACCTCCAGGGCCACGACTTGATACTTGATACTTGGAACTGCCAGGGCAAGGACTTGATACTTGATACTTCGAACATCCAGAGCCAGGACTTGATACTTGGAACCTCCAGGGCCAGGACTTGATACTGGGAACCTCCAAAGCCAGGACTTGATACTTGGAACCAAAGCCAGGACTTGATACATAATACTTTGGACTGCCAGGGCCAGGACTTGATACTTGATACTTGGAAGTGCCAGGGCCAGGACTTGATACTTGGAACCCCCAGGGCCAGGACTTCATATTTGAAACCTCCAGGGCCAGGACTTGATACTTGGAACTTCCAGGGCCAGGACTTGATACTTGATACTTGGAACCGCCAGCGCCAGGACTTGATACTTGTAACCTCCAGAGCCAGGACTTGATACTTGGAACCCCCAGGGCCAAGACTTGATATTTGATACTTGGAACCGCCAGACCCAGGACGTGGTACTTGGAACTTCCAGAGCTAGGACTTGATACTTGGCACCTCCAGAGCCAGGACTTGATACTTGGAAACTCCAGTGCCAAGACTTGATACTGGCTAACTTTGAACCTCCAGGGCCAGGACTTGATACTTGGAACCTCCAGGGCCAGGACTTGATTCTTGATACTTGAATGGTCCGTGGCCAGGACTTGATACTTGGAACCAAAGGCAGGACTTGAAACTTGATACTTTGGACTGCCAGGGCCAGGACTTGATACTTGATACTTGGAAGTGCCAGGGCCAGGACTTGATACTTGAAACTTGGAAGTTCCAGTGCCAGGGCTTGATACTTGATACTTGGAACCGCCAGAGCCAGGACTTGATACTTGGCACCCCCAGGGCCAGGACTTCATATTTGAAACCTCCAGGGCCAGGACTTGATACTTGGAACTTCCAGGGCCAGGACTTGATGCTTGATACTTGGAACCGCCAGCGCCAGGACTTAATACTTATAAGCTCCAGAGCCAGGACTTGATACTTGGAACACCCAGGGCCAGGACTTGATACTTGAAACTTCCAGGGCCAAGACTTGATATTTGATTCTTGGAACCGCCAGACCCAGGACGTGGTACTTGGAACTTCCAGAGCTAGGACTTGATACTTGGCACCTCCAGAGCCAGGACTTGATACTTGGAAACTCCAGTGCCAAGACTTGATACTGGCTAACTTTGAACCTCCAGAGCCAGGACTTGATACTTGGAACCTCCAGGGCCAGGACTTGATTCTTGATACTTGTAAGTTCTAGTGCCAGGACTTGATACATGATACTTGGAAGTTCCAGGGCCAGGACTTGATACTTGGAACAGCCAGGGCAAGGACTTGATACTTGATACTTGGAACCGCCAGAGCCAGGACTTGATACTTGGAACCCCCAGGGCCAGGACTTGATACTTTAAACCTCCAGGGACAGGACTTGATACTTGGGACCTCCAGGGCCAGGACTTGATACTTGATAATTGGAACCGCCAGAGCCAAGACTTGATACTTGGAACCTCCAGAGCCAGGACTTGATACTTGGAACCTCCAGGGCCAGCACTTGATACTTGGAACCTCCATGGCCAGGATTTGATACTTGGAACATCCAGGGTCAGGACTTGATACTTGATACTTGGAACTGTCTGGGCGAGAACTTGATAGTTGGAACAGCCAGGGCCAGGACTTGATATTTGATACTTGGAACTGCCAAGGCCAGGACTTGATACTTGATACTTGGAACCGCCAGAGCCAGGACTTGATACTTGGAACCCCCAGGGCCAGGACTTGATACTTGGGACCTCCAGGGCCAGGCCTTGATACTTGATCCTTGGAACTGCCAGAGCCAGGACTTGATACTTGGAACCCCCAGGGCCAGGACTTGATACTTGGAACCCCTCAGGGCCAGGACTTTATACTTGATACTTGGATCCGCCAGGGCCAGGACGTGATACTTGAATCCTCCAGGGCCAGGACTTGATACTTGGGACCTCCAGGGCCAGGACTTGATACTTGATACTTGGAACCTCCAGAGCTAGGACTTGATACTTGGCACCTCCAGAGCCAGGACTTGATACTTGGAAACTCCAGGGCCAAGACTTGATACTTGGAACCACCTGGGCAGGATTTAATACTTGGAAACTCCAGGGCCAGGACTTGATACTTGCTACTTCGAACCTCCAGGGCCAGGACTTGATATTTGGAACCTCCAGGGCCAGGACTTGATACAAGGTACTTGGACCCTCCAGGACCAGGACTTGATTCTTGATACTTGGAAGCTCCGTGGCCAGGACTTGATACTTGATAAGTGGAACCTCCTGGGCCATTACTTGATACTTGATACTTAGAAGCTCCGGGGCCAGGACTTGATACTTGATACATGGAACCTTCTGGGCCAGGACTTGATACTTGATACTTGGAACCGCCAGAGCCAGGACTTGATACTTGGAAACTCCGGACCAGGACTTGATACTTGGAACCGCCAGGGCCAGGACTTGATACTTGAACCTCCAGGGCCAGGACTCGATACTTGGGACCTCCAGGGCCAGGCCTTGATACTTGATACTTGGAACCGCCAGAGCCAGGACTTGATACTTGGAACCCCCAGGGCCAGGACTTGATACTTGGAATCCCTCAGGGCCAGGACTTGATACTTGGAAACTCCAGGGCCATGAGTTGATTCTTGGAACCTCCAGGGCCAGGACTTTATTATTGATACTTGGAAGCTCCGGGGCCAGTTCTTGATACTTGATACTTCGAACCTGTAGGGCCAGAACTTGATACTTCGAACCTCCAGGGCCAGGACTTGATACATGGTACTTGGACCCTCCAGGGTCAGGACTTTATTCTTGATACTTGGAAGCTCCGGGGCCAGTTCTTGATACTAGATACTTGGAAGCTCTGGGGCCAGGACTTGATACTTGATACATGGAACCTCCTAGGCCAGGACTTGATACTTGACACTAGGAACCGCCAGGGCCAGGACTTGATACTTGTAACCTCCAGAGCCAGGACTTGATACTTGGAACCCCCAGGGCCAGGACTTGATACTTGCTACTTCGAACCTCCATGGCCAGGACTTGATACTTGGAACCTCCAGGGCCAGGACTTGATACTTGGAACCTCCAGGGTTAGGATTTGATACTTGGAACATCCAGGGTCAGGACTTGATACTTGATACATAGAATCTCCAGGGCCAGGACTTGATACTTGATACTTGGAACAGCCAGGGCCAGGACTTGATACTTGATACTTGGAACTGCCAAGGTCAGGACTTGATACCTGATACTTGGAACCGCCAGAGCCAGGACTTGATACTTGGAACCCCCAGGGCCAGGAGTTGATACTTGGAACCCCTAGGGCCAGGACTTGATATTTGAAACCTCCAGGGCCAGGACTTGCTGCTTGCAACTCCAGGGCCAGGACTTGATATTTGATACTTGGAACCTCCAGAGGCAGGACATGATACTTTGTACCCCAAGGGCCAGGACTTGATACTTGATACTTGGAACCTCCAGAGCCAGGACTTGATACTTGGGACCTCCAGGGCTACGAATTGATTCTTGATACTTGGAAACTCCAGGGCCAGGACTTGATACTTGATACTTGGAACCGCCAGAGCCAGGGCTTGGTACTTGGAACCACCAGGGCCAGGACTTGATACTTGATACTTGGAACCGCCAGAGCCAGGACTTGATACTTGGAACCTCCAGAGCCAGGACTTGATACTTGGAACCTCCAGGGCCAGCACTTGATACTTGGAACCTCCAGGGCTAGGACTTCATACTTGCAACTCCAGGGCCAGGACTTGATATTTGATACTTGGATCCTCCAGGGCCAGGACTTAATACTTGATATTTGGAACCGCCAGAGCCAGGACTTGGTACTTGGAACCTCCAGAGCCAGGACTTGATACTTGGAACATCCAGGGCCAGGACTTAATACTTGATACTTCGAACCTCCAGGGTCAGAACTTGATACTTGGAACCTCTAGAGCCAGGACTTGATACTTGTAACCCCCAGGGCCAGGACTTGATACTTGAAACCTCCAGGGCCAGGACGTGATAGTTGGAACTGCCAGGGCGAGGACTTGATACTTGATACTTGGAACATCCAGAGCCAGGACTTGATACTTGGAACCTCCAGGGCCAGGACTTGATACTGGGAACCTGCAAAGCCAGGACTTGATACTTGGAACCAAAGGCAGGACTTGAAACTTAATACTTTGGACTGCCATGGCCAGGACTTAATACTTGATACTTGGAAGTTCCAGTGCCAGGACTTGATACTTGATACTTGGAACCGCCAGAGCCAGGACTTGATACTTGATACTTGCAACCTCCAGGGTCAGGACATGATATTTGATACTTGGAACCTCCAGGGCCAGGATTTGATAGTTGATACTTGGAACTTCCAGGGCCAGGATTTGATACTTGGAAACTCCAGGGCCAGGAGTTGATTCTTGGAACCTCCAGGGCCAGGACTTTATTCTTGATACTTGGAAGCTCCGGAGCCAGTTCCTGATACTTGATACTTCGATTCTGTAGGTCCAGAACTTGATACTTCGAACCTCCAGGGCCAGGACTTGATATATGGTACTTGGACCCTCCAGGGTCAGGACTTTATTCTTGATACATGGAAGCTCCGGGGCCAGTTCTTGATACTTGATACTTGGAAGCTCTGGGGCCAGGACTTGATACTTGATACATGGAACCTCCTAGGCCAGGACTTGATACTTGTAACCTCCAGAGCCAGGATTTGATACTTGGAACCCCCAGGGCCAGGACTTGATACTTGAAACCTCCAGGGCCAAGACTTGATATTTGATACTTGGAACCGCCAGAGCCAGGACGTGGTACTTGGAACTTCCAGAGCTAGGACTTGATACTTGGCACCTCCAGAGCCAGGACTTGATACTTGGAACCTCCAGTGCCAAGACTTGATACTTGGAACCTCCAGGGCCAGTATTTGATACTTAGAAACTCCAGGGCCAGGACTTGATACTTGCTACTTCGAACCTCCAGGGCCAGGACTTGATACTTGGGACCTCCAGAACCAGGACTTGATACTTGGAACCTCTAGGGCCAGTACTTGATACTTGAAACCTCCAGAGCCAGGACTTGATACTTGGGACATCCAGGGCTACGAATTGATTCTTGATACTTGGAACCTCCAGGGCCAGGACTTGATACTTGATACTTGGAACCGCCAGAGCCAGGGCTTGGTACTTGGAACCACCAGGGCCAGGACTTGATTCTTGGAACCACCAGAGCCAGGACTTGATACATAGAAACATAGAAACATAGAAAATAGGTGCAGGAGTAGGCCTTGATATTTGATACTTGGATCCTCCAGGGCCAGGACTTAATACTTGATATTTGGAACCGACAGAGCCAGGACTTGGTACTTGGAACCTCCAGAGCCAGGACTTGATACTTGGAACATCCAGGGCCAGGACTTAATACTTGATACTTCGAACCTCCAGGGTCAGAACTTGATACTTGGAACCTCTAGAGCCAGGACTTGATACTTGCAACCTCCAGGGCCAGGACCTGATACTTGATACTTGGAACCTCCAGGGCCACGACTTGATACTTGATACTTGGAACTGCCAGGGCGAGGACTTGATACTTGATACTTCGAACATCCAGATCCAGGACTTGATACTTGGAACCTCCAGGGCCAGGACTTGATACTGGGAACCTCCAAAGCCAGGACTTGATACTTGGAACCAAAGGCAGGACTTGAAACTTGATACTTTGGACTGCCATGGCCAGGACTTAATACTTGATACTTGGAAATGCCAGGGCCAGGACTTGATACTTGATACTTGGAACTGCCAGGGCCAGGACTTGATACTTGATACTTGGAAGTTCCAGTGCCAGGACTTGATACTTGATACTTGGAACCGCCAGAGCCAGGACTTGATACTTGGAACCCCCAGGGCCAGGACTTCATATTTGAAACCTCCAGGGCCAGGACTTGATACTTGGAACTTCCAGGGCCAGGACTTGATACTTGATACTTGGAACCGCCAGCGCCAGGACTTGATACTTGTAACCTCCAGAGCAAGGACTTGATACTTGGAACCCCCAGGGCCAGGACTTGATACTTGAAACCTCCAGGGCCAAGATTTGATATTTGATACTTGGAACCGCCAGACCCAGGACGTGGTACTTGGAACTTCCAGAGCTAGGACTTGATACTTGGCACCTCCAGAGCCAGGATTTGATACTTGGAAACTCCAGTGCCAAGACTTGATACTTGGAACCTCCAGGGCCAGGATTTGATACTTGGAAACTCCAGGGCCAGGACTTGATACATGGTACTTGTACCCTCCAGTGCCAAGACTTGATACTTGGAACCTCCAGAGCCAGGATTTGATACTTGGAAACTCCAGTGCCAAGACTTGATACTTGGAAACTCCAGGGCCAGGACTTGATACTTGGAACCTCCAGGGCCAGGACTTGATACTTGATACTTGGATGGTCCGTGGCCAGGACTTGATATTTGATACTTGTAAGTTCTAGTGCCAGGGCTTGATACATGATACTTGGAAGTTCCAGGGCCAGGACTTGATAGTTGGAACAGCCAGGGCCAGGACTTGATACTTGATACTTGGAACTGCCAGGGCCAGGACTTGATACTTGATACTTGGAACTGCCAGGGCCAGGACTTGATACTTGATACTTGTAAGTTCTAGTGCCAGGGCTTGATACATGATACTTGGAAGTTCCAGGGCCAGGACTTGATAGTTGGAACAGCCAGGGCCAGGACTTGATACTTGATACTTGGCACTGCCAAGGCCAGGACTTGATACTTGATAATTGGAACCGCCAGAGCCAGGACTTGATACTTGGAACCCCCAGGGCCAGGACTTGATACTTGAAATCCCCAGGGCCAGGACTTGATACTTGGGACCTCCAGGGCCAGGACTTGATACTTGATAATTGGAACCGCCAGAGCCAGAACTTGATACTTGGAACCTCCAGAGCCAGGACATGATACTTTGAACCTCCAGGGCCAGCACTTGATACTTGGAACCTCCATGGCCAGGATTTGATACTTGGAACATCCAGGGTCAGGACTTGATACTTGATACTTTGAACTGCCTGGGCGAGAACTTGATAGTTGGAACAGCCAGGGCCAGGACTTGATATTTGATACTTGGAACTGCCAAGGCCAGGACTTGATACTTGATACTTGGAACCGCCAGAGCCAGGACTTAATACTTGGAACCCCCAGGGCCAGGACTTGATACTTGGGACCTCCAGGGCCAGGCCTTGATACTTCATACTTGGAACCGCCAGAGCCAGGACTTGATACTTGGAACCCCCAGGGCCAGGACTTGATACTTGATACTTGGAACTGCCAGGGCCAGGACTTGATACTTGGAACCTCCAGAGCCAGGACATGATACTTTGAACCTCCAGGGCCAGCACTTGATACTTGGAACCTCCATGGCCAGGATTTGATACTTGGAACATCCTGGTCTCTGGACTAGTCACGAATGGGGTGAGGTCCGAATTACCGATGAAAGGCGTGGAAGTCTTGCTTGGTAATGTCGTCGCCGGGGGAATCGTGTTCCCAATCGTGAGATTGACAGGTCAGCCTGCCAGCATTGAGGCCCCGCCCATGGACTCACAGGTTCATCATGGGGCTGCGGTAGTAAATTTAGCTGAGACGCTTCTGCCAACCTTGTACGAGAAGGGGGTAGAAAATGAAAAGAAGGAGTGTATGAGACAAGAGGTAGTGAGGAAGCTGAGACAGACTTAGCAGTAGCCAGGAAAGAATTTGTGCAGACGCAGGATCGAGACGAGGGGCTGATGGTTTTGGCAGAGACAGCTCTCTCTGACACAGACTTGACAAGGGAACTAGTAGGCTATTGTGTGGAGGAGGAAGTGCTAAGGAAGCAAGGGAGACCAAGTGCCGTGCCCGCAGATGAGGAATGGGGGGTGGTGCAAAAGAGTTATGGGGATGAGGTTTTTAACCTGGCCCACAAGGTACCCCCCAGTGGACATTTTGCGGTGCTGGAGGAAACAGTTGGTGGAATCATGGAAGAGATTTACCGGCTGCCCAGGGGGAAGGATGTGATTGATTATGGCCGACGCGAACTGGGACGGTCACAGGCTTTTGATATGCTAACAAACCTAGTCGGGGTTAGTGCGGAAATCAATGAAGCTAGGGGCCCCCTGATAAGAGAAAAAAAACCATTTTGAAAAGATTAGTATGGTATCGATCAGATGGGAGAAGGCTATTGTTTTGGCCAGGTCTGCTGATAAGGTCTCTCCCTTAATCCCCGAACAAAGTGGCTCTTTAGGAGAAGTAATTAAACGACTCGCACCCGTGTGTTTGATTGTCCCAAGGCGATGTAAAGAACTGGGACGTTGGGTAGAATGAGTAATTCAGTGACTAAAGGGCTGACGAACACAGAGGTGTGTATTGGCAATTTAATACGGCTGTCTGAAGCCAGCTTGATAGTGAACCTTGAAAAAAATGAGTTCGGCCACACGAAGGTCACTTACCTGGGAATTGTGGGGACACAGAGGCAGCTGGCAGTGATGCAAGCTACAGTGCAGGCTATCGCTGACCTCCCAACCCCGACAGACAAGAGGGCCCTCAGAAGGCTCTTGGAGATGGTGGGGTACTGTAAGAAGTTTTGCAATAACTCTGCGGTCACTACCCCTCCCCCTCCTACTAAGCCCTTGCGAGAGAAAACTGAGTCGGAATGGGACGACCCTTGTTATTGTGGTCCGGGACAAAACCAAATGAGAGGTTACATTGATCGCAATTCATCAGTGTTTTTGGCCACTACGAAGTTTGCTAATTTGGAGCCTGGTCTAAGGGATTATTAATAACACATATAAAAGGAACAGAAAATGTGATGGCTGACTGTCTGTCAAGTGCTGACAACTTCAAACTCGCTGTATTAGCCAAATAGCTGATGAAGATGTATATTTGTGTGTGTATCAAATAATGTATTCATGTTTGTAATTTTTACCCCCCGGTAAAAATCCTTAAAGGGGGGAAGTGTGATGATCATACACATAGATTAAGTTGTAGCTGTCCTGTGCTGGCACCGGGGGTATCAGCAGTTGGTCTGCCACTTCTCTTCAGGAGAGGGAGAGATAAGGAACACAATGAAGCAGCATTTGGAGATGTTAATGAAAGAGACGTCAGTCTGGGTATTGTCAAGATCGGCTCCCCCTTTGAACCCTGAACTGTTTGAAGTGATGGACAGGCGATACCCCAGCAGGGGGATAAAAAGGGACAGGTTCGCTAAGGCAAAACACACACGACACCACGAGGTAACGAGACCCTGGAAGCGGTGCCCCCCCCACCCCCCGCAAGTCGGCGGGAGTCGTTTGGAAGGCTGGTTGCGGAACCAAGCCTTAGACGCACAGGGTGGAAAGGTACGATCAGCGGGAACCCGGTGTGTGTCCGCCCTTGCTTGGGTGCAAGGTTCACTGCAGAGGATAGACCGCATCTGGAGGAGGGGTCACAGTAGGTGACCTCAGATGACATCACAAAGGGCTCGCCCGAAAGCTGACTGCGAAGGTCTGTGTGGAAGCTGTGTTGAATATTCATTCATTTTGCTCTCTCTCCTCCTCCCCCCCCACTGTCCATCGCCATGGCAACAATTACTGCGAACTGAACTAAACTGAACTAGACTTTGTGTCACTTTGAAACTGGTCATTTACTCCTAGACAACGATAGAGCTTGATTAATCTTGTTATCTTAATTCTGTGTACATGTGTGTTTATCATTGCTGAACTTTTGCATTTATTAGCCTTTTTGATTAGAGTACTGTGTTGCTTGTTTCTTTAATAAAACTTTCTTAGTTCTAGTAATCCAGACTCCAACTGAGTGATCCATTTCTGCTGGTTTGGCAACCCAGTTACGAGGTACGCAACACTTGGAACCTCCAGAGCCAGGACTTGATACTTGGAACCTCCAAAGCCAGGACTTGATACTTGGAACCTCCAGGGCCAGGACTTCATACTTGGAACCTCCAGGGCCAGGACTTGATAGTTGATACTTCGAACCTCCAGGGCCAGGACTTGATACTTGGAACCTCCAAAGCCAGGACTTGATACTTGGAACCTCCAGGGCCAGGACTTGATACTTGATACTTGGAACTGCCAGGGCCAGGACTTGATACTTGATACTTGGAACTGCCAGGGCCAGGACTTGATACTTGATACTTGGAACTGCCAGGGCCAGGACTTGATACTTGATACTTGGAACTGCCAGAGCCAGGACTTGATACTTGGAACCGCCAGGGCCAGGACTTGATACTTGATACTTGGAACTGCCAGGGCCAGGACTTGATACTTGATACTTGGAATCTCCAGGGCTAGGACTTGATACTTGATACTTGGAATCGCCAGGGCCAGTAATTGATACTTGATATTTGGAACTGCCAGGGCCAGACTTGATACTTGATACTTGGAACTGCCAGAGCCAGGACGTGATACTTGGAACCTCCAGAGCCAAGACTTGATACTTGATGGTACCTCCAGGGCCAGGACTTGAGACTTGATAGTTTGAACCTCTAGGGCCAGGACATAAGACTTGATACTTGGAACCTCCAGAGCCAGGACTTGATACTTGGAACCTCCAGAACCAGGACTTGATAATTAGAACCTCCAGGGCCAGGACTTGATACTTGATACTTGGACCCTCCAGGGCCAGGACTTGATACTTGATACTTGGAACTGCCAGGGCCAGGACTTGATACTTGATACTTGGAACTGCCAGGGCCAGGACTTGATACTTGATACTTGGAATCGCCAGGGCCAGGAATTGATACTTGATATTTGGAACTGCCAGGGCCAGACTTGGTACTTGATACTTGGAACCGCCAGAGCCAGGACGTGATACTGGAACCTCCAGAGCCAGGATTTGATACTTGGAACCTCCAGAGCCAGGACTTGATACTTGGTACCTCCAGGGCCAGGACTTGATACTTGATAGTTTGAACCTCTAGGGCCAGGACATAAGACTTGATACTTGGAACCTCCAGAGCCAGGACTTGATACTTGACACTTGGAACCTCCAGGGCCAGGACTTGATACTTGATACTTGGAACTGCCAGGGCCAGGACTTGATACTTGATACTTGGAACCTCCAGGGCCAGGACTTGATACTTGATACTTGGAATCGCCAGGGCCAGGAATTGATACTTGATATTTGGAACTGCCAGGGCCAGACTTGATACTTGATACTTGGAACCGCCAGAGCCAGGACGTGATACTTGGAACCTCCAGAGCCAGGATTTGATACTTGGAACCTCCAGAGCCAGGACTTGATACTTGGTACCTCCAGGGCCAGGACTTGATACTTCATACATGGAACTGCCAAGGCCAGGACTTGATACTTGATACTTGGAACCTCCAGAGCCAGGACTTGATACTTGGAAACTCCAGAACCAGGACTTGATACTTGGAACCTCCAGGGCCAGGACTTGATACTTGATACTTGGAAGCTCCGGGGCCAGGACTTGATATTTGATACTTGGTACCTCCAGGGCCAGGACTTTATACATGATATTTGGAACTGCAACGGCCAGGACTTGATACTTGATATTTGGAACTGCCAGGGCCAGGACTTGATACTTGATACTTGGAACCGCCAGAGCCAGGACTTGATACTTGCAACCTCCAGAGCCAGGACTTGATACTTGGAATCTCCAGGGTCAGGACTTATGACTTGGAACCTCCAGGGCCAGGACTTGATACCTGGAACCTGCAGAGCCAGCCAGGGACTCTTCTTATTCATTGGACCAACTCAGACACAGCACATAAAACACTGAGCTGGGAATCCTCCTTAGACACAGGATGGAGTCAGGACTCTACTTGACACAGGGTCAGGACCCTTCCAGGGTACAGGGCCGGGACCCCTTTTAGATGTAGGACATGGATATGGAGACGAGACAATGATGGATGCCACCATAACTGGGCACCAAATACGCTCCAAGCAGCGGTAAGCTGTTGACTAACCCTGGCAGGTTAACTTTGACTGACCTGCTCTGGCAAGGGAAAGTGGCTTGCTGGCACTTGCTTCAGCAGGAGTCTAGCCTTGCTCTGGCAAGAACTTAGTTGGCTCCGGCCAGATGACATTGGCTTGCAACTACCTTCGGTGACTTCGTTAATGCTCTCGCACCGAATGGCTGAAAGCCAGATGACTATAAACTGCCGGTTTAGCCAAGAGTAAATTGCCTCTAATCACCAAGCCCAAGGGACACGGAAAAACAGGGAGCCAAAAGGAAACAGGGAGTCAATGGTCCAGATCGTAACACAAACAAAGTAAATTTAAAGGAAACCCGATCCGGACCATGACATCCCCATGAGTGGATATAGCTGCAAGGCAACGGAGGTTTGTGATCAGAGTTTTCCTTCTCCTAGATGAGCTGCCATTCACAGCTGATGAGTCCCATCTGCCTGAAGTGTCTGGTTTTAAGGTGCCAGTAACCAACCTTTGCCCCTTCTCTGTCAGTAGAAATGGTTCTGTTGGGCTTAGTAGCTAAGCCACATGTGAAGGCCAAGAGTTGGACTTGGTTGTCAGAGGCTGTTTGAGGCGCACGCCATTGGGAACATTTAATGGGAGCTTGTCCCCATTACCACCCCCAGCTGTAACAACCTTAAGGAACCACAGAGGTACATGGAGGTATATCAGAGAATCAGTCTATATTATGGCCTGATTCTCCTGTTGGCCTATGTCATGCAGTATTATAAATCCATCATATATAATCGTAATGGTACCAGACAATAATTGATTAGATATCTATAGTTATATCATGATTTGGACTGCAAAAGTATTGTTCCAATATGAACTGCAGAAAAGTAATAGAAATGGAAATATCAGCAGAATCTGCAGAGGCTGGAATTCTGCAATAGAAACCAAACTTGATGGAAAAACTCAGATGGTGAGGCAGCATCTGCAGGACGAGACACAAAGTTAATGTTATTTATTTATTTAGAGATACCGTGCAGAACAGACCCCTTCTGCCCAACCAGTCACACCACCTAGCAACCCCCTGTCCTATTTAACACTCGACTAATCACAGGACAATTTACAATGACCAATTAACCTACTAACCGGTATGTCTTTGGACTGTGGAACAAAACCGGAGCACCCGCAGGAAGCACACATGATCACGGGAAAACGTACCTGAAAGCTCTGCACAGAAGCGCTGGAACTTAACCCCGAACTCCAAACTCGGATGCCCCAAGCTGCAGTGGCATCATGTTAACTGCTATGCTACTGTGGTGCCCTAATATTTCCGTTTGAAGGCAGAGAGTTTCCATCATTTTCTGTTTTAACTGGTTTACTTTTGCTTACATGATACTAGGTTGCAGCAGCTCACCATGTACTGGTTGAGTCTAATTATTTTGGTTAACACAATAAGAAAAGAAAAGAGATAACCACTCATTAATATTAAATTACTGAGTAATCATGTTAGCCAAAAATAATATGTAATGACTATATTTGTAAATGTTTGTGTTATCTCTGTTAAAATAATACATTAGCACTTTTGAAGCAAAATAATGAGTCATTTCAGCACAGCTGTCCTTGGTGGAGACACGACAGCAGATTGGTGGGACAGTTATTCAGAATGCTATCCTTTCTGCAGCGAAAGTAATACCCTATATGGCCCACAACGCCAGTGAGATCTGTTTTCGTTAGTTTTCAGACCCGGACTTTAAAATTGGCACTTTGCATAGAAAGGAAAACAGGAATAAAATGCAATGCTGCAGCAAATCATCTTGCTTTAAGTATCCTACATCTGGAGAAAATGTGTTTGCAAACAATATTCCATTAATGAGGCTCAGATAAGGTTGTGATATTGGAAAGTGCTCAGATATCAACTATAATTGTGTATTCATTGTGTACTTAATGAAGCAAATAGGATTCCACATCTCCATTTTTTCCAGTTGCTTTTCATTATGCAGATACACTTGTATTAATCACTCAAAAGTGAAGGTGATTAAAAAATACTTATAATTAGCACATTTATGAAATTCTCCACTGAGGGTGGTTTATTTATTGCACTTCTCTAACCACTACAATGGGGAGTGATTCCTTTTCATATTTCAGTAGGGGGCTCCAGCTAGCTTCAAATGGAACATTATTGCTGGACACAAAAGATTGAGAACTAAAGCTTGAGATTCTGCCTTTAGCACAGCTGTAAGGCTCCTTCATTCTATTCTGTATTATCTATTCATTAATTATCTCCTCATTATAGCTTGTATACAAACAATTCAGAATAATATAGTGCAGTTTCTACCCAGTAAAAATGGTAATGTTAATGGTAAATGCTAAAATCTTCAATATCTACCAAAAAAGCCCTTGTAAGTGCACAATTTCTTTTAATTAGTTATTAATAAAGCATTTAATATTAATAAAGAATTTCTCTTACTCCCAGTGCTTTACAGTGCATTAGTCAATCACACATTGAAGGTGTAGGATTGAAAAGGTCGGCGAGCACCACAATAGCAGAGAGCAGTCTGCATCACTAGGAAATAGTTCAGATGTTTAACGTGAGCACGGTGTGGCTGAAGAATAGAATTTGCTCTCTTCAGAAATGGAGCTGGTGATAGCAGAAAGGATTGGGATCTTAATCTCCGATTGCTCCCATTTTAACAAGGTGTTAATGTGATTTGTCTGAGGTAAAAAGCATAGAAAATTAAAAATATGCACTTGCACTAAACAATGGCAAGGTAGCATATATACAAGACTATATATACATATAGATACAATTCAATAATATTATTTATCAAATTAAATTATTCAACTTTATCAAATTAATTCTTAATGATAAGGAAGAAAGATTTGCTTTTATCTAGTACCTTTCATGACCTAAGGATCTCCCGGTCTACTTTACAGCTGATGAAGTACATTTGAACCTAATTTGCTCCGTTAAATGAAACACACCAGAGAAATTGCACTGGCTACATGAACAAATAAAAGGTATTTATATAATTCCTTTAACATAACAAAATAGTCCAAGATGTTATGCAGGATTCCTATTTCACAAAGTGTGATGCTGAACATTAAGATATTAGGGCAGATAACAAAAAGTGCGATAGAGCTATCATTCTGAGAGGATTTTAAAGGAGGTACGTGAGGTGAGTGGCAAAAAGATCCAATGAGGAAATTCAAGATAAAGTGCCTTGGAAGCTGAAAGCACTTTGCTAAAGAGAGAGCATTGAAATTCAGGAATGATTGAGAAACCAGAACTGTCATGAACCCTACAGACCTCTACTTCGAGCCATAGAGCATTGGGCCTCTAGTTTTTTTTGGAGCATCTGTGTTTTAACTAGAGTCATTAAGCCCTTGTGATTTCTGTTTAATCTTGTTAAGTTAATCGTGACTGGGACGGGTTTTCCACATTCTATGATTGTTTATTGCGGACCTTGTTAAGCACTCACTGCAGGGTCCTTGTGTTCAGTATGATTTGGCTTGCAGTGTCACTCGCTTGTGCTACCAACGTTATGTTGAAATTCCTATGTATAACCTCATGTTTTTGTCTCAACATGGGAGTCTGTCATTCGTCTGCACCTAAGTCCTGTTGCTGCCAGTGTTCACCGTGACAAGAACAAGATGGGCACGTGTTTGGATGGTTATAGAGCTGGAGGTATTGAAATAAGCGTGCTGCTGAACCAGGAGCCACTCTATGTGAACAAGCACTCAGGTGACGAGTGAATGAGATTTGACACAAACTCAGAAGCGAGGATTGGATGACCTGAAATTTGGAAAATTGATGGCTCTGAGAGTATATTGGGATAGCCAAGTTTAGGGATACAGAGCCATGGATCGGACTTCCAACAGTGGACACTATTCTACAGATGACATAATATTGCCGAACTGATGTGATGGGAAATGTTACGCAACTTCAGGCCTGATGACATTGAAATAGACACACATCACCTTTCACCCAAGTTGAGATGGTTTGGGTCAGGTAGTTATTGGGAATAGGAATGTAGTTTATATGGGGGTTTGTGTGTGTGAAGGAGAATGTAATATTAACCAAGTACTCAACCACTAGAGTGGTATTTCAGCACATGATTTTCTGAAATAGAAGTTACGGTGACCACCCTACTCTGTATTATGACCATGTGAGTTATGGAATTTCACCCTCACAGGATTCATATATCACTACCCAGAAATATAAGAAATTCTATAAAATTTGTCCTCGCAGAGTTAGTGGGGAAAGAAGTAAATAAATAAACAATTTTTTTTTAACTTGCATTTCTTGATACATGTATAGATGATGCAGTTTTGTGGTATGGAAAATAACAATATGGATTGTTTTCTAGGAAAGCAATGCAACCCATAATATGGGGGATGCCTGTAAAAGTGCCACAGTCTACAGCTTAAGTTTTCATAAGACCATAAGATATAGGAGCAGAAGTAGGCCATTCGGCCCATTGAGTCTGCTTCGCCATTCAAACATGGGCTGATTAAATTCTTCCAGTCATCCCCACTCCCCTGCCTTCCCCCCCCCCATACCCTTTGATGCCCTGGCTAATCAAGAACCTATCTATCTCTGCCTTAAATACACCCAATGACTTGGCCTCCACAGCCGCTCGTGGTAACAAATTTCACAGATTTACTGCTCTCTGACTAAAGTAATTTCTCCGCATCTTTGTTCTAAATGGACATCCTTCAATCCTGAAGTCGTGCCCTCTTGTCCTAGAATCCCCTACCATGGGAACTAACTTTGCCATATCTAATCTGTTCAGGCCTTTTAACATTTGGAATGTTTCTATGAGATCCCCCCTCATTCTCCTGAACTCCAGGGGATAGAGCCCAAGAGCTGTCAGATTTTCCTCATATGTTAATCTCACATCGGGGTTTCTTCTAGCAACTAGGACATTTTTTTAACTTGTGTTACAATAGTCAAATGAAACATTTGTCAATGGCGTTGTTAATTTCTTTTATTAATGCTTAGGTGAAAAGTTGGGATTCGGTGTTCAGACGCAGAGCCTGTAAAATCTGAAAGTTTCCTGATGACCAGCATCTTGTTTCGCCGATTGGCTGAAATGAAAATTAAAATGAAAATTGCCTGAAATGGGCACTTGTAAAGATATTTTCATAGAATTTCTCATTACCTTTATGTTAATCCCACTAACTTTGAAAACTGTGTGAATCTTATCTCATGAAAGTTTATTGTAACTAGTAGATGTTTTGCCATTGAAATGTAACACAGAATACCAGCAGCAAATGTAGCAGCACGTTATATTTCAAATTATTGGACAGTTATTGGAGCTTGGCTACTTTGAAAAAACTTCCCCTGTGATGTTGCATTAAATGCTCACCTTCATTATTCTATTAAGGTGTCATATGCAGATACTGTGATCAAAAGTGGAGTGTTATTTAAAAAGCAACTTTCTTGACTCTGGAGAGAACCAGTTCTACTTTCTAACCAATTAAGTACTTTTGGAAGGTAGCACTGTAATGTAGGAAGCAGGGCCAATTTATACAAAGACACATGGATTGTAGGGTGATTGGTTACAGAAGTTCTGGCTGAGGGGGTAAATATTGGAAACAAAGACTGCTACTGATTCACTTTGCTCTTGTTATGATTTTTTTTTAGTCTGCCTGTGAAGGAAGATGGAACTTTTGTTTAATGTAGCATTTGCAAGATGATGCCTCTTAGCACTGCACTTTGATTTTTGTGCACTCTGTCTTCTGAAAATGCTGGAGCTCAGTTTAACTCCATTGGCGATATGCCTGACGCTTGTCCATTTAGCTTCCTGCTACTATTGTGTTTTTCCCTTTTATTTGAGGTAATCGTTCCCTGCTTTTCTCTCTTTGCCAACTAAACTAGAATGTTTGAGTTCCTTGGTGAATTTCCATCTGCAAGGATTAGACCAATGTTTGAGGGCTGGTGCTTGGGGATCGCTATTTATCTCAGAGTTGCTGTGGGATGTCTGCAGTTGCTTGTTTTTGAGGAACATCAGGGATTGTCGGAGCAGAGCGAATAGAACCTGGCCCCTGAGCTCAGGCAGATGATCTTGTTCAGGTAGTGCTGCTCCACTTCCTAATTTCTTCATTTGGCAGGTGTGTGCTAAGAACCAAGAGCCTGGTGGGAAGTTGCTTTGGATGGCAGCCAAACTGGTTCCCCTTGATAGAGCAGTTGTGAAGGCAGTTTGAGATGTCAATTTAATCAGATTTTAAGCATCGAGGTTACCTGTAAATATTGCTGATTGGAATGATCTAACTTACTGAAAATCATAAACCTCCATTCACGGGAACAATAGTGGAGTCATTAGCAATAAAATAATTGACACCTCGCTCACCATTTGCACCTTTGTGCAATTTTATAAGCAGACATATTTACAAGGCTGATCTTTATTTCTCACCTCATACCAAATCCAGTCGAAAACCTAGTTCATATTAATTTCGATAACAACAATAAATTACTGACTATAAGTCTACCTTTCTAAGAGGTAATGCTGTATGGGAAAAAGCAAACAGAACTCAGAAAGAGTAGTTCCTAAGGAATCTTGCAAATAACATTTCCTTCACTGTTTACATGAACACTAACTCACTATTTTTTTAATACTTGGTTTTACTTTGAACTACTTATTTTAACTTAACTATTTAATAGACATATATATACTTACTGTAATTTGTTTTTTTCCCTCTAAATTTATTTATCGTGTATTTCATTGTACTGCTATTGTAACGTTTCACAACATATGCTGGTGAGATTAAACCTGATTCTGATGATCTTGCTCGAAGAATGGTCACAGGGGAAGCTTCTTCAAAATAGCCAATTCCTCACTTTGTTATTGAGGAAGTTCTTGAGGACATTCCCACTTCTTATTACTACCACCAAAGAGGAGGTACAGGAACCTGAAGACACACATTCAATGATTTAGGAACAGTTTCTTCCCCTCTGCTACCAGATTTATGAACAGTCCATGAGCCCATGAACACTGCCTCTGTAACTTTTCTCTCCTTTGGCACCATATTTTATATTTTTTTATATGTCTTATTGTAACTTAGAGTATTTTTATGTACTGCATTGCGCCGTACTGCAACCGCAGAACAACAATTTTCATGACATATGTCAGTGACAATAAAGCTGATTCCAATTCTGAAACTGATTCGGATTCTGGAAGCTCTCTACTTCTCTTTGTTCCCTCTGAACGAGAAAAGATAAATAGGTTTCAAATTTTGGATAGCATCTTACATGATATTGAGGGGAAGTTGTTTCTAGTACCAGGAGTGTTAGTAACCAGAGGGCACAGATACTAGGTGAAGAGGCAATAATGCAATGAGATTATATTTGATGCAGCAAGTTGTTCAAATGATATGCACCACCTAAAATGGCAATGAAAACAGATTCAGTTAAAACTTTCAAGAGAGGATTGAGTAATTACTTGCAGATTGGTGGGGAAGGGACGCTGTTATAGGCTATAAGAAAATTTCTTCCGCAGAGCTGACACAAATACACTGGGATTAATGGCTTCTTTCAATGGTGCATCTATAATCCTCTGTAATGATGATATAATATGCTAGAGAAAAATTGTATATGTACTCACTATGCTACCAGATGTCTCTAATGACAGTTTGCGTATTTCATTTTGTAATACTTGCGAAAGCAAATTTCCTGGTGCATTTCCTACATTGCACATACAACTGACCGTGAAGGATTTAGAATGTTATTAAGTCATGAAAGACAGTATTACTGGGAAACTGAATGACACCATATTTTTATTGGTGCACAAAGCACGAGCTATGTTTAGAGTTAGTTCCCAATTGGATCCTTCACCACTGGTCAGTGGAAGGGATGTCAGGCTTTAAATGCCTCCCAAAAGCAGACACTTTCCTGAAGGCGAGGGGAAGCACAGGGAAAGGAATATTAGAGATCACTATGTGTGAACACCCCTTGCTCCAAGCGCCAATGGTCCATTGTGAGGTACAGAGTGATCAATGAGGCAAAGACGGCATCATACATCTCTAATTCGTGAACTACAAGTGCCACAATCAGTGGTGAACCACCAGTGCCGAGGTTTCAAATGTCCTGCAGTAGGCATTTGCTATGTGAAAGATATTGATGACAGAGTGGAGACTATTGAATTGAAATGAAAACCAAACTAAAAAAAATGGCATGTAATGGAAATCTGAAATAATCTCTTTCCACAGGTGCTGCCTGACCTGCTTAGTGTTACAATATTTTCTGTTTCACGTTCTCTGTAATGCTAAAGTCTTTTCTCCCAGTTTTGATGTGTGGTAATTAAATGAAATATTAACTTTGTTTCCTTATCGACGGATGCTGCCTAACCTGCTAAGTATTTCCAGCACCTTCTGCCTTTCCTTCTCTGTATATTAAAACTAACTTGTTTTCTTTCTTTCCCAGTTTGGTCCAAGTATCCTCAGTTTGAAACACTGACTGTTTCTTTCTCTCCACAAATGCTGCCTGACCCACTGAATATTCCCGGCTCTTAATTCAGATCCCTTAACTGATGTGCTGTTAGTTTATTTGCGATTGCTCAACAGGGGTTGCAGGTTGTACCAAAATGCTTCAATTTACTGTATGTTGGCAAGGTGATTTGTGTATTCATCAAGAGTATGACTGAAGCTGGAAACATGCCAGACATGTTTAGTGGAATCATATACAGAGTGCCCAGGCCAATTTCCCCTGGAGAAGATCACTTGTGCACTCTAGGTTAAATCATTCACATACAATCTGCTCATAAAAATGGTGTTAATAGTTCCAATGTCCTGGATTTTTTTGTTTGTTTATTCTCCCATTTTAGCATATAAATTATCAGATCCCACTCACAATTGAAGAGAAAATATTGGGAGATGACAATGCTACTTTTTCAAGATCATTCCTTTTGAGTTTTGTTCCCTTGCTGCAATACTTGAGCAGTAATATATGCTGTAAATTCTCAAACTGGGTTACCATTATGCTGCATGTTTCCTGTGGGAATCTGCACTGGCAGTTCAGCTGCCTTTGAAACAAACCTATTGCTTGTACTTCGCTCTTTCTAAATTCTGTTGTGGACTCTGGCTTTCTTGGAAGAATTCCACATGGTTGAAATGTTTGAGGTTTGACATTCTCCCCTGTCACATTCAACCAAAGTGTTGACTTTGAGAGAAGGCATTCTACTTGACTTTCATCCAGTTCTAGATGGCTGTAATTATGCTCGGCATGTCTCATCTTCCCTCTGCTCGGGCAAAGTGTTGTCATTATATGTAGCTTTTTTTATAACCACCAGAATCAATCACAGTATAGGAAGTAGTTTATAACGATATTCCTATTGGATTAAACATCTGAAGAATCACTTAGCTTTTGCAGTATTTGTTCATTCTAAAAAGCTAATATTGACGCCAATTTTATCAGTGGCTAAAATCAAGTTTTTCTAAGCTGGGAAAATGCAATGTAACAACCTGTAAAATTTTTCCCTGCAATCCTGGTCCACAAGCTCTGACAATATTCTAGTAAATGTTCTCTGCACTCTTTCAAGCTTACTGATATCTTTCCTTTAGGTAATTGACCAAATTGCACACAATTCGGCCTCATCAACATACAATTTCAACATAACATCCCAACTCCTGTATTCATACAGCAAACCTTCAGCACAGAGCGTCCAAGAGAATCTCACTTTCCTGATGCGGAGTTTTATACTTCAACACAAAGATAACAATATAAATTCACTAACACTTACTTAATTTCAACATTTTGAATATAGAGAGGCAACTTTACCGAATTACATGCGTATTTACAATGGTGGTACCACCCAGCTAGCAGAATTCACTGCTGGTGTATGTTCCAAAAGCAGGAGTCGGGATGTGAGGATAGAAAAGGGGCTTGTTTTGCTACTCGCATAAAAGTTGCTGGTGAACGCAGCAGGCCAGGCAGCATCTCTAGGAAGAGGTACAGTCAATGTTTTGGGCTGAGACCCTTTGTCAGGACTAACTGAAAGAAGAGCTAGTAAGAGATTTGAAAGTGGGAGGGGGAGGGGGAGATCCGAAATGATAGAAGACAGGAGGGGGAGGGATGAAGCCAAGAGCTGGACAGTTGATTAGCAAAAGGGATATGAGAGGATCATGGGACAGGAGGCCTGTCCAGCTCTTGGCACCATCCCTCCCCCTCTTGGCTTCTCCTATCATTTCGGCTCTCCCCTCCCCCTCCCACTTTCAAATCTCTTACTAGCTCTTCTTTCAGTTAGTCCTGACGAAGGGACTCGGCCTGAAACATCGACTGTACCTCTTCCTAGAGATGCTGCCTGGCCTGCTACATTCTCCAGCAACTTTGATGTGTGTTGCTTGAAATTCCAGCATCTGCAGATTTCCTCATGTTTGTGTTGTTTTGCTACTGTTGTTTTATTATGTTCTGTTGTTGTTGCTGCTTGTGTTGTTGTTTTGAATATTGTGGCCATGTTGTTTATGGCGACACTTGCGGGCTGCCCCCAGTAGATCTTTGGGGGTATTGATTGATTATGCACATTACATTGTACAGTACTATGTAAAAGTCTTAGGCACATATATACAGTTAGTGTGCCTAAGACTTTTGCTCAGCACTGTAGTAATTTTATTTATTGCACTGTACAAGAACAAAATCATGATATATCTGTATATGAGTGATGATAAACTTGATTCTGATATGTGCCTCTAATGTGGAATGAGAGTGGGAATGGGGCAGGGAGAGGGTGAATCATAGTTGGGAAAATGGGAAAGCAGTGGGAATCACCAGAGAGACATTGTGTGATGATCAATAAATCAATTGTTTGGAATCAAATGACCTTGTGTCTCAGGTCTGGGTGTGATTGCACCTGAGCCACCCCTGCCCCTGGCATTCCTTTTCGGCCGCTTGTCCATTCTCCACCCTCGTCATTCCCAATATCCTTTGCTACCAGCAGATTTACAAACTCGCTCTCCACTCCATGTTGACAAATACAGTACTCTGCAAAAGTCTTATGCACCGTAGCTACACATATGTGCCTAAGACTTTTGCACAGTACTTCATGTTTCAATATACATGTGATAAGTAAATAAATCTGAATCTGAGTCTGAAATTGTACTCTGCTCCAATTGTTTTTGGAATATTGTGCTTCCTCATAGTCGGTTGTTCGTCCATCGTTGACGTCAATGAGGACCTCAACACCATTATGATGGTGTCGAGACTAGCGCGTAATTTGGATTTAAGTGAGGGAGAGTTGTGCAGCGTCAGCCTCACTCTCTCTTCCCAATTCCTATCTGGATCCAGTGGCAAGACAGAGTCTAGACGGCTGGAGATGGGACTAGGCGCAGTGGATGACCAGGACGTCTTCTGTGTCTTGTCCTGCTCTACACGTTCCATGACGCTTGCAGAGACTGCCTTCTTGACCGTTGGACTTTCCATTGGTCTCGTCCGCTCAATCCGCTGGAGTCTGTCTTCACATGCTGGGATAGACAACTCCCTATCACACCGAGGGTTTGAGACCCGTCAGCTACCCTCACCTGGTTTAGCCGGCTTGTCGAAGCCGTTGCCCGGAGTGTGGCCGCTGTCGCATGCAAACAGCTACGGGGAACCACAGGTGAGAGCTGAGTGCCAGGTGGGGACCAAAGGTGGACTAACCGCCCTGTAAAGGACGCAACATGTTCCCCCACCAGAGGTGCTACCCCTCCCTGACACCCCATACACCCCGCTTCCTTATAACTGGGCGAACTACAATAGAGTGCACAAAGGGGCTTTCAGTCACGCAGGAGGTGGGCAACTCCAATATCCAAACAGCAATGTGTCTGTATTCCACCAAGAGAAAATAAGGAATCCCTTCTGTTAACTTTGTAACTTCAAAACATTAAACTAATTCGAAGGAAGACGCGGGAGTCCGGGAATGTGGGTCTAACGTCATGTTTACTTTAAGTGAGATGCACATATATCACATGGAAGCATGATGATGTACACAGTTCACCTATTTGCATGTAACCTGTAATGAATTGATTAAACAAACAAGAATGCTTAATCAAACAATTTCTATATACACAATATTACTCTAATATTACTGAAATATTCAATATATACAACACTTTAAATCCTTGTAATCACTGAACAGGGTGAAGATGTTATTATGAACCTGCAATATGGCTAATTGTATAATGCATTTACCCAGCCTAGCTCTGAGCCCTGACAATCCATTTCAGGTAATTTAGGTCCAGGCACAAGATTTTCTTGCTATTATATTTCTAATTTCCTGTGTCCAATTTTATTGGCCTGACGTTTACCAGAAAAATTTGAGAAGTAAAAGCATCAAGATTCAGTTTGATTTTTAATTATCAGGAAGTTGGATTAAATCTTTGATTGTTGCCCTGGAATCTCAAAGATTTGCGCAAAACAGAATCTGGCATTCTTGTTTGTTTCCTTTGGTTCTTGGAGAGTATATTGGATTTAAAATTGCTTGGCTCCTCAAAGTTGCACATTTGACCCCAGTGAAATAGGCAAAGCCAGGGGAGGTGCTTTTAGTTACTTACCAACTGCTAACATTTCTTCCACATGAGGTATGTTTCTGACACAAAGTTGCTCCATACTAATAGAATTGGTTTACCTGGGCAGAAGACAATGCAGTGGCCTTCTTAGGAAATGATTCATATTGAAATAGCATTGTTAAACATTGAGATTCTTCCTTTAGGCACTAAAGCAAAAACTCTGTCACTGCGATGGCTCACCCTTCAGTGCAGGGAATACACCGAGCTTCTGCTGGGATTGGGATGGGGAATCTCCTGGCACTGGAGATTTTCACATCCTTAGGCAGGGAGAAATCTGGAATAAAAACATAGTGCTAGAAACACTCATCACATCAGGTAGTACCTCTGCAGAGAAAAATAATGTAGCATTGCAAGTTAATTTTTGTTCCATATTTGTTTTTCAGACTTTGTCAGGGAAACATGTTCCTGTTATTGCAACATTGTCTGCTCAGTTTGGTTGCGTTATTTCAAACCTAGATTTGAATTGCTCTGGGACATCTTGAGGCGGATCTTGGATGAAAAAAGTCATTCTTTCTTTAATTCGTTGGATATCAACTGCTTCATAAAAGGAACAGATAATTCTGATGTGTGGCTGCTTCTAGCTCATCTATAACTTGAAATGATACACGAGCCCGTGATTTCCTGAAGGGTAATCCCGTGTGGACTATTTCGGGATTGAGGAATAATTTTTTGCAGCTTTTGGACAGTACTATTAGCAGGCTTCTGTAGTAACATTTCAGCCTCCTACATGGGTAACTTCAAGTACTGTACGTGTTTCTCTTTCTGTCTCGTGCACCAGGTATAGTTTTGACTGCTTCATTAAGCTCTCATGAAAGCATCAAAACTGAGGGGTGAAATTTGAGGTTGAAATTACCCTGCTGTGAAATTTCTTTTATTTCACTTCACACCATACTGAATGAGATGAGCTAACTCTATGAATGATGAGTTGTGTGGAGTAACAATTTACTGTCTTTCAACATACTTAACTCTGCCCATGACATCCCTTCAAGTCCATACAATGGAGACAACAGCAATATGGGCGAGTGTCAATATGTGTCTTCCCTCAAAACATTTAGTGAGCTACCAGTCACTCCTTCAGATTATCAGAAGAGAACTCATTGATCACATTGATTGTTATTTGATCCTTTGATATCCAACAAATTAAAGAAATTGTTTCATCCGGTGCCCACCTCAGGATGTCCCAGGCATTTCACTGTTACCATCAAACGTAAAATGCTGGAGGAACTCAGCAGGTCAGGACTAAAGGAGAGTCATGGCCTGAAACGTTGACTGTTTGTTCATTTCCATAGATGCTGCCTGGCCTACTGAGTTCCTCCAGCATTTTGTGTGTGTGTTCCTTTGGATTTCTAGCATCTGCAGAATTTCTTGTGTTTAGCATAGCTACCAAGGTCCATTTGGAAATATAGTAATTGCTAAGTAAATAAGAAGTATTGCAAGTAAATTATGCAAAGTCACACAACCAGAGTCACTATATGTCTCTGAGACATTGGTTGAAGAACAAGTAAGGAACAGCACTGACCTTCAATGTTACATTGCTTTTCTCTCCACAGATACTGCCTGACTTGCTGAGTGTTTCCAGAACTTTATGCTTTTATTTTATGTTTATTTTCAGGACAGTCCTTCTACAAGGTTTCAATCCAAAATGGCAACAATTCTTTTCCTCTCACAGATGCTGCTTTGTTCACTGAATTCTTCCAACAGCTTCTTTGTTGCTTCAGATTCCAGCATCTGCACTCTTTTGTCTCTCCCGCAGTACTGGACTGGGATGGCAGCCTGGGTTATCCAGTCAATTCCTTGATTCTAATTCCACCACATGGAGCGAGCTCCAGATACTCATTACTTTCTGAATGAAGAGGTTTCTCCTCACTTCTCTTGTATCTACGTATAACACCCTCCCACGTTCACTATACAGGTGAATACTAACACAGCCTGGCCTAGTATAGAGTGTATCCTTCATACAGAATGTTCAGAGAGTTGTGAACTATCTTTTCATATTATTATAAGGGAACTTGTTGATTACCTTGTTTATACCACTTTGATTTGCTTTTTATTGAGCGTGGGGGGGGGGTTGGAGTTGATGTTCTTGTTGCTGTTTGCAGAGTTTGTTTTTTTTGCATGTGGGGGCATTTAGTGTTCTTTTTTCCATTTGCATGATTTTTTTTGCACATGGGAAGGTGGTTAATGTTTTTCTTCGAATGGGTTCCATGGTTTTCTTTGTTCCATGGCTGTCTGTAGAGAAGACGAATAACGAATCTCAGGGTTGTATACTGCATACATACTTTGATAATAAACGGACTTTGAATCCTTTGAATTATACTACTTGACCTCTTGATATCCAAATAATTAATGAGTGAAATATTGCACAAGAAGCTATTTGGTCCATTGAATCTACGTCAGCTCCCAGCAGATCGTGCCTTCCGTCCCATTTCCCCCCTGATTGTTTCCACGTACAATAGTTCAGTAGTAGATCTAGTTTTTGACTTACATTATTTAATAACTATGTGTTCAACATGAAGGAGTGTGTGTGCTGAAAAGAATTAAACAGAAAGCGATAAAGGAACAATTAACTATTCATCTAAAATTTCTGCACAGACAAAGCAATAGCAATTAACTTGCTGAAACACTTTCTTATGGCAGCAGCAAAAATGGAGTAAAAAAATGGTGCTCTATCGTCAGTGAAGTAATACTGGTGGAAATATGAAATTACAAATAAAAACACAATGCTGGGAATCTGAAAACACTCAGCAGGTCAAGCAGCACCTGTGCAAAGAGAAACAGTGTGTATACTTCAGGCAAAAGATCCTTGGAAAGAAGGAAAACATGTCAGTTAAAAGGTAACAGCAGCACAATTCTATAGTTACAATGTATCTACAACATTTCCTTTGAATTACATATAATTTTCACACCTCCTTCTTCGCGCCAACACCCCAGACACCCAAAATGAATTTTAATCAGCATTGTCTGGGTTTCAATTAATTAGTGTCTACAGCTCCAGGAAACTATTGTCCAGGGCTGCATTTTAAATTTAATATACAATCCACATTCAGTTCCAAAGATTGGTTGCTGACGTTAATTTTTGCTATATACCCTAACTTCAGAATATGCCCTAACACTGGAATTCCAGAGCACCACACACAAAATTCTGGAGGAACTCGCAGGTCAGGCAGCATATATGGAAAGTTGACGTTTCAAGCTGCGACCCTTCTTCAGGATTGGAAAGGATCAGATAAGGATAGTTAGAAATTAAGAGTAGAAACAAAAGAACATAAACAGATGTAAAATCTAAGATTATTGGAGATGCTCAGAAGGCCAGGCTGTGTGAGTGGAGAAAGAAAAACTGAACCAATATTACGGACAAATGAATTAGACTATAGATGACTGCATCTAAGGAATACAGAAAGCCAGTTAGATTGAAGTAGTAGAATTCAATATTGTGTCCAGAAGATGCAAGTAAAAACAAATAATGGTGCAGTGCCCTTTTAAAATATTCAGGGTTTTTCTTGCAGTGTATAGTGAGGCCTGAGGCTTGATTTGATTTATGCTCAAAACCAACCTACTCACAATAAATAGAACCAGTGACAAACATTGCCACAGGGCAATGAATGCAAAAACTAACTTAATGAAATGCAATAATTTTATGATTATTAGTTTAGCAAAATAACTGAATAATTTGTTCAGATATTAAATTTTATTCGTATACAGAAGATGATTTGCTTCTTTGTAGGAAATATGTGGTAAATTAGAAAATACTTTCAGATCAAATGTATATCTGTTATAATGAACATTGATGCAAAAAAAAATACAAAGTTAATTTATTTTTACTAATGCATGGCAATCACAAGCCAATATAAAAAAAACACATCTAGCAGCAATTAAGTTGATCTTGCAAAGATACCTGACCTTTGGTAATGAAGTAACAAAAATGACAACTCACAAGAACAAAATGATTTTTACAGCCACTCTGAGCAGAAGATTAAACTCGTTTCTTATTGTCTCCTTATTTTACAGTTACATGAACGTATATGAATAAAAAATGATTTTCACAAGTAAACCCAGAAGCTGCCTTTTAGCACAGATAAGATGTGTCAAATTAGGCAGGAGCCTAGAAGCAGGACTGGCTGGAGATTAAATCACTGTAATGAACACTGGTTGTCAGAACAGTGTACTTAAGTAGTCAAATGTCTTTCTTTTCCTTTCTGTTTGCAGATCCATTGGGTGCCAGGATGCAGCCTTTTTAGATGCCCCAAAGAATATCACTTTGGGCAGGCAGTGCCTGCTCATATCTGCCGTGCCCATAGCTTGCTGATCTCTGATGCTTCCGGTTCTTCATGGAGGCTCTGTTCTGAAAAGCGAAGCAGAGCTCATCTCCTCCTTTGTGGGAAAGACAGGAGGAGGAATCCATCCATGACTAGTGTAGTGCTGCATGTGCAACCAGGAGCAGAACCTTTCAGTCTAAAATGCACTGCTTCCTGCTCATGCCTTGCCCATGAAAGAGGAAATGAGTTCCGCCTCCCTTTCAGAGCAGAGCCTCTGGGAAGAACCTGAAAGGACAGAGGACTGGGAGTTGTAGTGCATGGCAGATATGAGCAGGCATATAGTTGTCCAAAAATTTGGTGTCATTATAATTAAAGGCAGCTGTCACTCACTGGCCACAGAGTTAGGGTGGTGGAATTAACATAGGACTGGTAAGGTCAATAAATCATGTTGGAATACTAGCAGCAAAGGTACGACCTGGCTTATGTTAGTATGTTTGCATAATTAATGTAGCTTTATTGGTTAGTGTAAATTACCACTTATTTTAGGCCAATGGCAGAAAGAGTCAAAGATGTGTGTGTGTGTGTGTGTGTGTGTGTGTGTGTGTGAGAGAGGGGGGGCTGGGTGTGTGTGTGTGTGTGTGTGGGGGGGGGTAGTGGCGGCGGATTGATAGGCAAGTGTAAGAAAGAGTAAACTGCAGGGTAAAGAAGGTGAGGGAAATGGGGAGACTGATGAGGTTGCTGCAGTGGGAGCTGGCATGGGTGGAATGGAATGAATGGCTTTGTTTGCTGTTGTATTATATATAGATATTAAGTTGCCTTTGACATTAATAATCAAGGATTTATGTAAACGAATCTTCTCAAAGCATTCCAGCACATCCCTCTCAATGATATCTGAAGATGGAGTCTTGAGGGAGGATATAGAAAGTTACAGCAGTCTGGCATTTTGGCATTAAGGTATGATTCCATGGGTGTGACTATGTCGACTTCACTTCCTTCACTTTGGTCACACACCCTAACATGTTTTGCAAGGCGGACTTTGTAACATCATCATGTGCAGATTCACTGTCTGATGCTGGTTCATCTGACTGGAAATTTGGCTTAATTCTGTTTAACCTATTTATTATTTGTATAACTGAGAGATATACTTGCTATCTTAGACTGTGGTTAAATATAATAACATTACTGCAGGTCTTCATTTACATAAAAGATGATACATACCTGCCATTTAAATTCATCTGTGAATCAGATGGAATTTTACAACAAGCCTGTCATTTGGTGATCACAATTACCAACCTTAGCTATTTTATTAAATTCTAGATTGCATTAATTTTCATATTTCCTTACGGCATCGACACCAAGTCCACATGGGCTCTCAGAGCCGTCTAATCAATCCTCTCCACCCACTTATCTCCCTGTAACTTATTCTCTTTCTCTCCCAAGGCTGATAACTAGAGGCAGCTTGACTATGAACCAGTTTGTCAATTAACTTATGAACCTGCATGTTTTTGGCATGTGGGATGAAAACAGAGCACCCATGGGAAACTCTTCACTGGGAGAACATACAAACTCCACACAGACAGCGCTAGAGGTCAGCACTGAACACAATCATTGGTCCTGTGAGGGTTCAGTGTCACTGTTGTGCCTCAGTATCATCTTGATTCAATGTATTCATCTGTATTGTTGGATTTAATTTCACATTTTGGATAATTAGTCTAACCTCTGCATGACATTCACTTAATTTAACCACCGTACTCTTCCTGTTTGCCCAAGATGTAATAGATATTGCATCAAATTAGATCTTTTTCGGACTGCGCTTGTATTTTGTTAGGTGGGAGGGTAGGTGTAAAGTGAAGTATGGTCAGGCATATTCTAACCAAATTGTACATCAGGCATGTTGTGACTGTAAACAAAGTCACCAGAGAGACACTGAAGATGATGGGTATAGAAGCCCTTATTCAACAAAATGAGCAGCAGGCATCACACCGGAGACAGAAGAAGCCTGCCTGACCCAATATTACATGGAATTTTTATGTGCTAAAGATCAAAGGTAACAGCAAGACAATCCTATAATTACAATGTATCTCAATGCTTTCATTGAATTATATATCATTTCCAAACACCACCATCTTCACACCAACACTGCAGACACCCAAAAATGAATGTGAATCCCAATTGACTCTGGGCAGCATTCATGAATATATCCAGGCATCTGCAGTCAAATGGAGTGTTTCTTTGTTTGCAATCAACCCCAAGGTGCAGCTCCAGGAAGACCATTGTTCAGAGCTGCATTTTAAATTCAATCTACAATCCACATTCAGGTCTGAAGACTGGCTGTTGTTGAAAGCAATATTTGCTCTAAACCATTACTCCCAAATCTGCCCTAACAAGACGCAAGGAACTGAGTGGCATCTCTTCTCATGTATGGCAGTGGCATATGAAATGTGTCCTTGTCATGGTTTATCAGGTCTGGATATGATTAACGGGGAAATGTTTGATTATAGGTTCCGATTTTCATTCATGAAATTGCAACCAGGATTTGATTCGAATCAGTATAAATATGTCTGCTTTCAAACCTGTTCTGGGGAGCCCATCAATTGCATGGAGCACCTAGCTCAAGCATTTATTCATTTGGGTTGGTGATGAAGTGTTTATCTGGGATATTTTCATTCCATTGAGAATTCTACCTAATTATTAAATGAAGTGTATCCTTAGGATTTTTTGTAATGATTTTCTTGATATGAGACCTGCTTTAGGCAAACACGCAATAGGTCAGGTTTGACAGAATTGCAGTAGGTTAATCGACATGGAATTTCTAGTCTAATGTTGATAAAGGAATTAGGTGTTTGTTTTATCCTGATACGGGTACAGTACTTAATTTAAAATGGAAGAAGGAGGAAGGAGGAAGGAGGAAGTTCTCTTTGATGTATGTAAACATCCATACTGTACAATAGTTGATGTATTTCCAACTCTAAAAATACTTACACATGGCCAATATTTTTTCCAGAAAGCAGTTCTAGCTTTTTTAACCAAAATGTATACATAGACACATGCAAATTAGTTCCAGGCAACAATTAAAGTTCAAAGTACAAGTACATTTATTATCAAAATACAGTTATGTCACCAATACAACCCTGAGTTGAACTTCCTTGCAGGCATACTCAATAGATCCAATAACCATAACAGAATCAATGAAAAACTGCACCAACAGGGCAGACAACCAGTGTGCAAAAGTCAACAAACTATACCAATACAAAAAGAAAGAAGAAATAATAATAACCATTGTTATTACTTGTCCTATTACTTGGTTTACAAACTATATATAAAATTGTAACATCATGCATCTCACAACTAATCACCACTCACTTAGGTAACCACAAAATACTTACAGAAGTGCAGAAAGATGCCATAAGGATATGAAAGCATGTGAAGAACAACTGATTAAAGATTCTGTAATTCTAAGTCAAGGCCAATGGAAAGGCAGAAATCTTTCATGCTGCTATATTGTCTACCAAAAGGCATTTGACTCTGTCCCACACTCATGGTTAATAGTTCATAATATGTATAAACTACACCCAATACGTGAAATTCCTGCAAAATCTGATGAAGCATTGTAGTACTGTAATCAACCTGTCTATTAACAACCACCATTATCAAAATAAACTGAGGCATTTTCCAAGACAACTCTCTGAGTCCATGATGGTTCTGACTAGCTTTAAACCCGCTCTCTAATTTACTGAATCAAACAAAAATTGGGTATCAAATCAGAAACAATGAAATGAGCTATACCTTAACACACCTCTTATACATGGATGATTTAAAATTATATGCTCCATCCGTTAAACTAAAGCAATTAATTCAAATAGTAGAACTATTTTTGAAAGGTATAATGTTTGAAAGATGTAAGGCATGAACTTTGGACGGGATAAATGCAGAACACGAAACACAAAGAAAGGTGAAATAGAGCTAATAGAACACAAAACCGAGCAGCAGGATACAATACAAATGATTGATGAATTTGAAACGTATTAGTATATGGAATATCAACAATGAAAGAAAATAGAAAAGAAAATAGGTGATAAAGGAAAATTTTTTGACAGAATTTACTTCAAGGCTTAAGAAAATCTGCCAAATGGAGCTCAACAGTAAAAATATAACAAAGGCAATAAACAGTTTCACTATACCTATATTAATGTATACCTTTGGCATAATATCATGGTCTGAAATCGATATAGAAAATTAGAACCCAAATGACAAATTTCAGAAAACATTTAAATGCGCTTATATTAACACTACCTAGGACAGAGGGGGAAGGAGGAATAACAGATATCAAAATCTACACAACAGTCAGACAAATCTTCCAAGGATATACTTTCATCAATGAAAACAGGAAGCAGCACTCTATGCAAGCATAAGCAATTCTGATAAGAAGTTTCCACTACTAAACTTAAGTGAGACTACAACCCAGAAAAATGAAGACATTATCAGTATTGAAGAAAAAGTTAATCAGTGGAAGAGCGAAAACATCCCCCCAATCTGAGCAGACTAGATGTCAACAAGGAACTGTCAAGTGCCTGGCTCAAAGCTGGAGACCTCTTCCCAGAAACAGAAGGCTTCCTTGTGGCAATACAGGACCAGGTGGTTAACGCAAAAAAAAATCAAAAAAACATAATAAAAGACCACCAAATTCAAGATGATAAATGTAGAAAATACAGAAACAATCCAATGTATTACAGGATCCTGTAGCAGTTTAATGCAATCTGATTACTTACACAGGCATAATCAAGTGGCAAACATCATTCATCAAAATCTTGCTTTAAGATACAAACTCTTAAATGAAATCACACCTTACTATAAATACAAGCCTGATTCAGTTTTTGAGTCAGAATACCACAAATTATATCATGACCAATCAGTTATTACAGATAGGGCAATGCACAATAACAGTCTGGATACAATAATTGTGTTGTCCTTAAGGCATTTATTTGACCTTGTTAAATTTCTGCTTTAAATAATTTGTTTGTAACTATTTTCTAGTTGGGGTTAAAAGTTGATAACTACATTGCAGTTTAACAAAGGTAAAGTTCATTGTCTGTGGTATGTCACGGTGTGTGGTGACGTTACCTCCGGTTTCGTCGTGGCTTGGGGGTAACTTCTGGTTCGGAGAAGGTGGAAAGGTGGGGGCCGTGCACACAACATGAACGTGAAGAGCTCAGTGTCTACCCACAAAGACACTTTATAGAAGCAATGCCTTTTCACCATACGATGTTAATGTGGAAAAGTGAACAGTAAATGGTTAACCTTACTACGACTCTGACTTCATTGGCTCCGGTTTAACTTGGTGTTTAGTCAGAGTTTCAACACACTGCACGAGAACACTACAGTGGAAAGGTGGAATCATTAGATGTTTTGACAAGTGGTACTATGGCTTCACGATCAAGCACCAAGTCTTTTGCATCCAGTGCCAAGAGCAGTAGGACGTCGGCAAGTGTGGCTGCCCTCGCAAGAGCTAAAGCAGAAGCCTCCAAGGTGCAAGCGTCATACGCTAACCATAAGGTTAAACTGAAAATGGAAAAGGCTGCCAGAGACGCGGAAAGTATCACAAGAGTCGCACAAAGCCAGTTGGAAAAGGCAAGGATAGATACAGAGTTAGAAGTGCTGACGCTACAATGAAAAAGCTGATGCAGCCGCAGTGGAAGCACAAGTGTTGGAAAATACTGAAGAAATGCATGTTCCAGATGAAACAGGAAAATCTATATCAGAAAGGGCCAAATTGGAATGCACCAGCGAATATGTCCAATCTCAAATTGACCTGCAGATTCATTTTCCCTCTCCATACCTGCCTGTTGGCGTCCCATCTCATGTGAAATCAAAGGGAAGCTTCGCTGCATTGCGTCCACCTGGGGAAGACAACTCACAATTGCAACCCGGCAACAAACTCAAGTGTGAAAGGGCTGACTACGAATACTTCCCGACACCAAACTTACCAGATCCGGCGAGAGCAGAGACAAAGGCTGAAGTCAGAACACCAAATCCCATCATGAACGTACACACCCAGTCATATGTCCCCCAACATATTCCCCCAGCTAGCACGCCACCTGTAGCAGAACCCTTGAAACAGTATTTAGCGCAACGAGACCTCGTCAATTCAGGACTGTACCAGTTTGATGATAAGCCTGAAAATTACCGTGCGTGGTACTCCTCATTCACCAGTGCCACCGGCGGAGTCCAACTCACAGCAACCCAAGAGTTGGACCTTATGACTAAATGGCTGGGAAAGGAATCAAGTGAACAAGTGAAACACATACACTCAGTGTACGTCAGCAACCCCAAGCTAGCCTTAAACAAAGCATGGGAGAGACTGTGGGACTGCTATGCGGCCCCTGAAATTATTGAGAGGGCGCTATTTCAATGGCTGGACAATTTTCCTCAGGTGTCAGCCAAGGACCACACTGAATTACGAGAACTCAGAGATATACTCATGGAGATTCTAGGTGCTAAAGAAGATGGTTATTTAACTGACCTGTTGTATCTGGATTCTTCACGCTAAATTGGACTAATTGTGGACAAACTTCCATTTGGGCTGCAGGAAAGGTGGGTGTCTATTGGCTCAGGGTATAAGGAAGAGAATGGTGGTCGATTCCCTCCCTTTGAGTATTTTAGTAGGTTTGTATGCAATGAGGCGAAGAAGCAAAATGACCGTAGCTTCATGAATCAAGGTAGCGCCACAACTCACACCAAGCCAGTCAAACCCATTTTGAACAATTTTAACATCAATAAACCCGTCTCAGTGCATAAAACTGAAGTCTCCGCAACCAACGATGACCCTAGCAAGAATTGTCCATTGCACAACAAACCCCACCCCCTCAAAAATGCAGAATGTTTAGAAGCAAACCCTTTGACGAAAGAACCCTTCTCAAGGAAAAAAAGAATTTGTTTTAAGTGCTGTTCCTCTACCTCCCACCTCGCTAAGTGTGTACGTTCCCTGTAAAGTGCTTGGAATGCAACAGCACTAGTCACGATGGAGCCATGCATCCTGGCCCGTCACCGCAAACTACCAAGGCTCCTCCACTCCCACAAGAGGACGGTGAGGAGGGAGAGCATCACTCTGATACAACTATTGTCAGCTCGAGCTACACAGAAGTTTGCGGTCCAGGGCAGTCCCAAAGATCTGCTTCACTAAGGTATGCCCTAAGGGAGCCAAAGACAAGGCCATCAAAGCCTATGTAATTCTGGATGACCAGAGCAACTGCTCACTAGTCAGACCAGAGTTCTTCGAGTTGTTCAGCGTAAAGAGTAATCCATTCCCAGACTACCACAGAACTTGCTCTGGCATCGCAGGAACATATGGCAGGAAGGCAGAAGGCTTCCAGCTTGAGTCGCTGGATGGCAAAGTCGTCATCTGTCTCCCTCCACTCTTAGAGTGCAACGAGATCTTGAATAACTGATCCAAGATTCCGACACCAAGCGCGGTGCTACACCAGCCCCATCTCCACCACATTGCCAAGCACATCCAGGAACTGGATCCAGAAGCAGAAATACTCCTGCTACTTGGAAGAGACGTTCTTAGGGTGCACAAAGTCAGGCAGCAGGTCAATGGAGCACATGACGCCCCCTTTGCCCAACGTCTGGATCTGGGCTGGGTGGTGATAGGAGAGGTGTGCCCTGGCAACGTACACAAACCGACAGTTAACACGCTCAAGACTAATGTGCTAGAGAGAGGCCGCCATTCAATTTTTCAGCCCTGCACAAGCTTCATGTGTATCAAGGAAGCACAACAAAACTTTAATAAGCTTAGTAAAGTAACTGAGAAGACACTGGGGCAGTCAGTCTTCACTCAAACTGAGCATGATAATAAACTTGCTCCATCAGTGGAAGACACCATCACAATGGACACAAAGGTTTTTAGAGATGAAGCAAACAATTGGTTTGCCCCACTACCATTCAGAGAACCACGCAAGTGCTTGCTAAACAACAAAGAGCAGGCAGTCAACCGGTTCACTTCTTTACAACAAACCCTGAAAAGGAAATCTGAGATGCAGCAACAGTATATGGAATTCATGGAGAAGATCTTCACTAATGGGCGTGCTGAGGTAGCGCCGCCGCTGAGAGAAGATGAGGAGTGCTGGTACCTCCCAACGTTTGGGGTATACCACCCACAAAAGCCCAACCAGATCAGAGTGGTCTTTGACTCCAGTGCCCAGTGCTCTGGCATCTCCCTCAATAACGTGCTCCTCACAGGCCCCGACTTCAATAATGCCCTCCTCGGGGTCCTGCTGCACTTCCGGAAAGAGAAGGTCGCGATCCTAGCAGACATCCAGCAGATGTTCCATTGTTTATTAGTGCAGGAAGACCATCGCAACTTCCTCCGTTTTTTTGGTGCAAGGACAACGACACCAACAAGGAAGTCACTGAGTGCTGGACAAAGGTCCATGTTTTTGGCAATAGTCCATCTCCTGACATGGCCATCTACGGGCTGCGAAAAGCCATCAGAGAGGGCGCACAGGAACATGGCAATGACACCGTTAAGTTTGTGGAAAGACACTTCTACGTCGATGATGGCTTGATATCAGTACAGACAGAAGCTGAAGCGATTGATCTGCTCCGACGAACACAGGCCTCGCTTGCTGAGTCGAACCTCCGCTTGCACAAGTTCATATCAAACTGTCAGGCAGTCATGGAGGCCTTCCCCCCTGATACTGTGCTCCAGCAATCAAGGACCTAGATCTAGGTGGAGAAACCATACCCACACAAAGGAGTTTATGTCTCCTTTGGGAGATCACGACTGACACATTCACGTTCTCCGTGCCAACCATGAACAAACCATTCATCCACTGTGGAGTTCCACTGCGCACAGAGAATTGTGTGTGGTCTCGGGTGCGTCAACCAAAGCCATCGGCGCTGTGGCCTACCTGAAAGTAGTTTGGAAAGATGATCAAGTTGAAGTAGGATTTGTAGCTGGCAAGGTGAAGCTAGTACCTCAGTCTGAGCCTCCAATCCCAAGGCTTGAACTGTGCGCAGCTGTCCTAGCTGTGGAAATGGCAGATCTTATCCAGGACGAGCTGGACCTAGAGCTGGATGCCACCAAGTTCTACACAGACAGCAAAGTAGTGCTCGGCTATATCTATAACGAATCAAAATGTTTCTACGTGTACGTTCAGAATGGAGTTCAATGCATCCGCCTGTCCTCAAAACCTGAACAATGGCATTACGTATGTACAGAGGAAAACCCTGTAGACCACGCATGGAGATGCTTACCTGCATCCCGTTTGGTGCAGACTTCCTGGTTCACTGGACCCTCCTTCCTGCATCAGTCACCAGCCGAAAAAACACAAACGAGCGAGACATTTGAGCTGATTGAACCCGAAAGGGACTGGGAAATCTGGCAGCAAATACAAACCTGTGCCACCTACCTGGAAGAATCAATACGTACCACTGACCGCTTTCAGTGGTTCTACGCCTTGAACTCCTTAGTGAGGAAAATTGCATTCCTCATCCACATCTCCAGATCCCACAAACACTCACCCCAAGATAGCAAATGCAAAGCATGGCACAAATGTGGCTGACCTCACAGTCCGAACGAATTGGCCCAGGCAAAGGATGTCATCCTCAAAGCAACTCAAAGGGCAGCCTTTGCAAAGGAACTTTCAGCCCGCCCAGCTAATAAACCAAAACCAAAGAACAACCCTTTGAGGAAACTCAGCCCGATCCTGGAGAACGATTTCATTTGCGTTGGAGATCTATTCCTGTTCAGGGACAAGCAGATCGCCCACAAATGTTGGCCAATGGCCAGAATCACTGCCCCATTCCCTGGAAGGGATGGACATGTCAGGAAGGTTGAGTTAAAACCTACTGACCAAGGTGATGTGAAAACTTACCTGAGACCAGTAACAGAGGTCGTTCTACTTCTACCTAAAGACTGATCTAGAGACTAAAGTTCTATACCATGTTCATAGTGACCTCACAAAGGTCAGTGTGTTGCCCTTAAGGCATTTATTTGACCTTGTTAAATTTCTGCTTTAAATAATTTGCTTTAAACTATTTTCTAGTTGGGGGTTAAAGGTTGATAACTACGTTGCAGTTTAACAAAGGTAAAGTTCATTGTCTGTGGTACGTCACGGCATGTGGTGACGTCACCTCCAGTTTCGCCATGGCTTGGGGGTAACTTCTGGTTCGGAGAAGGTGGAAAGGTGGGGGCCGTCTGCGCAGCATGAACGTGAAGAGCTCTGTGTCTACCCACAAAGACACATTATAGAAACAACGTCTTTTCACTATACGATGTTGATGTGGAAGAGTGAATGGTTAACCTTACTATGACTCTGTCTTCATTGGCTCTGGTTTAACTTGTGTTTAGTTAGAGTTTCAACACACTGCGTGAGAACACTAAAATAATACAGGATAAACAACTTATTTATAGATATAGCCATTCCAACCACACATAACGTACAGAAGTCAAAAGTGAAAAACACTAGAAATATGCTGAATTAAAAGAGGAAATTGAAAGACTTTGGAACATGAACAGGGTATACATTGTCCCAATAGTAATATCTACAACTAGGGTCATCCCAAAGACATTACACAATAGGTTTAAACAAGTAGGGCTAAAAAGCAATATCTAAGTAAATCTTCAGAACGCCACAATACTAAACACCACTAGAATAGCCTGAAAGTTCCTAGTAATTGGCAAATGAATGTACTTGACTATGCCCATACATGCACCTGGTAGTATGAAATAGAAACAAGAGAAAGTCTGCAGATGCTGGAAATCCAGAGCAACATACACAAAATGCTGGAGGAACAGTGGGTCAGGCAGCATCTATGAAAATGAACAAGCAGTCAATGTTTTGGGCTGAGATGCTTCTTCAGGACTGAACAGGAAGGGAGAAGTCACCAGAATAAAAACGTGGGGGGAAGAGAAGGAAGGTAGTGAGAAGGTGAGCCAGGTGGGTGGGAAAGATAAAGGGCTGGAGAAGAAGGAATCTGATCTGAGAGTAGAGTGGACCGTAGGAGAAAGGGAAGGAGGAGGGAACACGGGGGAAGTGATAGGTTTGTGAGAAGTGATAAAATGCCAAAGTGGTGACTAGAAGAAGAGGGGAGGTAAAACTGGAAAGTGTCATGGTCGGGATCGGGGTCCCTTTAAATTTAGCTTGTTTATGTTACGATCCGGACTGTTGATTCCCTGTTTTCCTGTGTCCCTCGACTTTGGTGATTTGAGGCAATTAACACTCGGCTGAACCGGTAGTTTATAGTCTCCGGCTTTCAGCCGTTTGGTGCGGGAGTGTCTGCAAAGTCATCAAAGGCATGGTGTGCTGATGTCATCTGGCCGGAGCAAGCCTAGTCTCTGCCGAAGCATGTGCCCTCCTTCACTGGAGCCACCCTGTCCATATCCAAAGTGAGCCTGCAAAGTTTCCTCACCGATGTGGGTCCGTCAGGTAACCCACCAGAGGGAATCAAGAACCGCTGTCTACTGTTCCCGGGCCGAGTCGAGAGCTCGCCACTACCTGGAGGCTCCAAGTCAAGTCCTGGCTCCGGCGGCATTCAAGTTCCAAGTCAAGTCCTGGCTCCAGCGGCATTCAAGCACCAAGTCAAGTCCTTTCCCTAGCGGCATTCAAGCACCAAGTCAAGTCCTGGCCCTGGCAGCATTCAAGCACCAAGTCAAGTCCTGGCTCCGGCGGCATTCAAGCACCAAGTCAAGTCCTGGTCCTGGCGGCTTCCCAGTTCTGAGTCAAGTCCTGGCCCTGGTGGTCTGTGATTCCTGTCCTACCCCCTTGTCTGAATCTCTTCTCTGCCCTTCTCACCTCTAGCCCTCGTCTGCAGCCCCCACCTGCACTTCGGTCTAGTTCCATCACCGGAGCTAGATAGGTACTGTCTGGTGTTCATTCGTGTTGGTCTTGTCTTGTCTTGTCCTCACCTCCGTGGGGTAAGTCAGGCTGTCTTGCCGTTGCTCCGCGGGGGTTCATGTCTTGTCTTGTCTGGTCCTCGCCTCCGTGGGGGTAAGTCTGGCCATCTTACTGTTGCCCCGTGGGGAGTCATGTCTTGTCTTGTTTTGTCCTCGCCTCCGTGGAGTAAGTCACGCTGTCTTGCCGTTGCCCCGCGGGGGTCATGTCTTGTCGTGTCTTGTCCTCGCCTCCTTGGGGTAGGTCAGGCTATCTTGCCGTTTCCCCGCGGAGGGTCATGAGTCCAGGCCCTATGTCCTGTACCCAAGAAGGGGTCCCGGCTCTCTGTTCTGTGTGCGAGTCCCGGCCCTATGTCCTGTACCCAAGGAGGGGTCCTGGCTCTCTGTTGTGTGTGTGAGTCCCGGCCCTATGTCCTGTACCCAAGGAGGGGTACCGACTGTGTTTTATGTGTATGTGTCCATGGTTCCATGTACCTGCTCCCTGAGACCGAGGCTCTGTGTTCCCATGTTCCTCCTCTCCCTAGCCCATGTCATGTCCTTGCCTGGTTCTGGGGTCCGAGCCCAAGGCAAGACCCAGGTACTGGGTCCTTGCCCAGTCTTTGGCTCGGAGTCCATACCCTAGCCTCTTCATGTCTCCTCTAGTTCTGGGAGCCGATTCCGAGTCCAAGCCCAGACCCTAGTCTCAGCCTAGTCGTAGTCCTGAGTCCTTGTTCAGTTCACTATTTCCTGCTCCTGCCTTGCTCTCCTGGTATCGAACAATAAACTCAATCTAAGTAACCTCACAAGATGTGTCTTGCATTTGGGTCCACCCTCGCTCCCAATGTCCCACCCATTGTGACAGAAAGAGAAATCAATATTCATGCCATCAGGTTGGAGGCTAATATTCAGCCGGAATATTAAGTGTTACTCCTCCATCCTTAGTCTGGACTCTTTTTGGCACAAGAGAAGGCCATGGACCAACATGTCGGAATGAAAATGCTTGGCCACCGGGATGTTCCACTTTTGCCGGATGGAGCAGAGATGCTCTACATAGTGACCCCCCAATTTACGATGGGTCTCACCAATGTAGAGGTGGCTGCATCGAGATGACCCCAGCAGATTTGCAGGTGAAGTGTTGCCTCACCTGGAAGGACTGAATGGAGATGAGGGAAGAGGTGAATGGGCAGGTGTAGCACCTCGGCTGCTTGCTGGGATAAGTGCTGTGAGGGGGATTAGTCGAGAGGGATGAATGGACAAGGGAACCGCAGAGGGAGTGATCCCTGCGGAAAGCGGGGGAGGGGGAAGTAAAGATATGTTTAGTGGTAGAATCCTTTTGGAGATGGCAGAAGTTGCAGAGGATGATGTGTTGGATGTGAAGCCTTGTGGCGTGGTAGGTAAGGACAAGAAGAACTCTATCACTGTTAAGGCGGCGGGAAGATGGGGTGAGCACGAGTGTTTGGGAAATGGAAGGGATGTGGGCGAGGGCAGCATCAATAGTGGAGGACGGAAAACTCTGTTCTTTAAGAAGAAGGACATCTCTGATGTTCTGGAAAGGAAAGCTGTATCCTGAGAACAGATGTGGCGGAGGTAAAGGAACTGCGAGAAGGGAGAAGCATTTTTACAGGAGACAGGGTGGGAAGATGTATAGTCAAGATAGCCATGGGAACGTGTAGGTTTATAAAAGGTATTGGTTGACAGTTTGTCTCCAGAGATGGAGACAGAGAGATTCAGAAAGGGGGAGGGAGGGAGTATAAAAGTCTTTATTCAGCACACACAAGCTGACAATATTTGGAGTCACTCTGGAGAGATGCTTCCGGGCCCAATATTATATCAAATTTTTATATGCTAAAAATCAGAGGCAACAGCAGGGCAATTTCTATAGTTACAATGCATTCATAATGCTTCCTTTGAGTTACATATAATTTTCAAACACCTAGATTTTCACACCAACACATCCAAAATAAGTATTAATCAGCACTGTCTTGGGACTTGAGAATTCTCATGCAGGATTCCCTAAAGGTTAATTTGCAGGTTGAGTTGGTGGTGAGGAAGGCAAAAGTGATGTTAGCATTCATCTCAAAAAGACTAGATTATAAAAGCAGGGGTGTAATATTGAGGCTGTATAGGGCACTGGTGAGGCCTCCCTTGGAGTACTGTGAGCAGTTTGGCGCGCCACTTTTTCCTAGCTCTGTGCCCAAAGAACTTGGGTTTCTGGGCACACAGCCAGCAGCCAGCTCGCTGCTTTCAATCTTCTGTCTCCCACGACACACCAATTTCCTGCGGAGGCACCAACCTCAATTCCACCTGCCTCCAGCGCCACAAAATCCTGGAACCCTGAAGGCGCGCTAGTCTCTAGGCCACGTCCTTAGTATGTTGAATAGCGGGTCAATCGTGAGACCCTCAGAGCTGGTCCTAGTCTCACAAAGAACCAAAGTCAGCATGTATCTCTAGGTCAGGGTCTTTAAAAGAACCCTGAAAGGGAAAAATAGAGATATTGAAGATAGAAATAGAGCTGTCTTCAAAGATGCAAGCAGAGGAGTCGCCATTAGGCGCCATCGTCTCCTAAGCTCCTCCCCCTACTGCATTGCATCTTAAATTCAATCCACAATCCACGTTCAGATCTGAAGACGGGTTGCTGTTGAAATGAATACTTGCTATATCCCATAACCCAAGAATACACCCCAATGGATAGCATTGAATGCTGAGCTGTAGTCAATAAAGTGCATCCATTTGTTTGTAACTTTGCTGTCCAGATGTTCCAGGATTGAGTGAAGAGCCAGTGAGATGGCATCTGTTGTGCTAGTTGGCAAATTGGAGAGTATCCAAGTCACTTCTCAGGCAGGAGTTGATATGTTTCATCAACCACCTCTCAAAACACTTCACCACTGTGGATGTAAGTGTTACTGGATGATAGTCATTGAGGCAAGCCACCATGTTCTTCTATAATTGAAGCCCGCTAGAAGCAGGTGGGGTACCTCAGACTTTCAAAGTGAGAGGTCAGAGATCTCAGTGAACATTCTGGCCATTTGATCAGCACAAGTCTTTAGTACATGGCCAGGTACCCAATCTCGGCTGGATACTTCCTGTGGGTTCACCCTCCAGAAGGATGCTCGCATGTCGGACTCAAAGACTGAAATCATCGGATATCGGGGGCTGTGGGAGTTTGTGATGGTTCCTCCATGTTTTGATAGTCAAAGCAGGCGTAGAAGGCATTGGGCTCATCTGGAAGTGAAGACCTGTTGTCGCCTCAGTCACTTGATTTTACTTTATAAGAGCTGATAGCATTCAAGCCCTGCTTCAACTGTTGAGCATCCTTCATTGATTTAAGTTTAGTCCGGAATTGCCACTTTGGCCATGAGATGGATTTTCAGAGTGTGTACCTGAACCTCTTGTAACATTTTGATCGCCATACTTGAATGCCTCTGATCTAGCCCTCAGCAGATTGTGGATCTCATAGTTCATCCAGGATTTCTGGGTGGGGAAGATTCAGAATGATTTTGTGAGGACACACTTGTCTACAACTGTTTTTATAAAGTCCATGACAACTGTGATGCATTCATTCAGATCCACAGATAAGTCCTTAAACACAACCCAGTCCACCAACTCAAAGGAATTTCGGAGCCACTTATCTGCCTCCTGTGACCACCTCTTCATTGTCCTAATCTCTGGAGCCTTGCCCCTTATAGCCTCTGTCTGTGTGCAGATAGGAAAAGGATAGACAAGTGATCATATTTCCCAAAATGTGGTCTGAGCATGGAATGGTAGGCATTCCTTATCTTAGTATAACAGTGGTCTAGTGTGTTGGGGCCTCTGGAGGCTACAGGTTATATGCTGATGGTAAGTGGGCAGGAATTTCTTCAAACAAACCTGAATGAAATCCCCAACTATGATATGAAACGTGCTGATATTTCTTGTTTAGTGACAGCATCAGGCAGTATCTCAAGTGGTTGATTATAGTTGGCTGGTGGTGGTGGTATATAAATTGCAGTCAGGAACAGGGATGAAAACTCCCTCGGTAAATAGAATGGTTGGCATTTGATTGTTTGGTGTTGAAGTTGGGGGACCATTAGTTCGACAAAACCAGCACATCAGAGCACCACTGGGAGATAATCATGAAACACACACCTCCACCTTTTGCTTTTTCTGAATCAGCAGTTCGGTCCATCCTGTGTATCAAGAAACCTTTGGGTCTCATTGCTGTATCTGGCATGCTGGGAGTAAACCACGTCTCAGTAAAACACAGAATACAGCAATTTTTCACTTCTCTTCCATACACCAATCTTGTCCCCAGGTTCTCAATTTTGTTCTCCAGCAACTGCCCGTTTTTAAGAAAGATGCTGGGTTGAGGGGGTCTCATTCCTCTGTATTTCTGCTTGGCTTGGAGTCTGCCCCTCCTGTTTCACTTCCAACCATGCCAATGACCCTTTGCTTAAAGGTGTGCTACCTGCTTGCTTGAGAGTTAAGTTCACCGAGTCCTCCAGAAGATTGTAAAATCTGTAGCTTATTAAGTTGATTTAAAAGTACATTGCTTAAAGGGAAATTACCTTCTGCAGATTTTAGTGAGGTTAATTCAACAGGGGTGTATTTAGAAGTATTGTATGTAGCCCACAGAATGCTGCCACAGCTCACCGCCACCATCTTACCAAAGGAGAAAGTCAGAAAATACATATTTAAATTTGCCAGCTTTGTTTTAACTAAACTTGCAAAACAGATATAAAGTTGTAATGGAAATAAACACTTATCGGGCTTCCAGCCGGGTACAGGTGTTGATTACAACTGAAGTGTCAGTGACGAACTCTGCCATCTTCTTCAGGAATGATACCAGAGTATCATCTCTGAAGATGGCAGAGTTCGTCATCGAAGGGTCAATTATAATTGATACCCGTATCAGATTGGAAGTCCGAGAAGTGTTTATTCATCATATACTCTGGGAAAGCACTCAGTCCTGTTTGTAATAGAGTGAGTGAGTGAGGAAGTGAGGCCTCCGCTGATCAGAGTTGACCATGGATGTTGTGTCCTAGCTGTCTAGATCCACAAGCCTGGGCGTTACGATATGCAGAGCAAGCCGTTACCCATGTAGCAAGCTCCCCTCTCCATACATCTGATGAACCCGAAGGAATGGAAGTTTGAAACTAGAAGTGTCACAGGAGTTAACATTGACTCAATATAGGACTGCCTCAGGGACTCCAGCTCCAGATTTTTCCCCTCGAGAAGCCTTTCTCATGAGTGGGTTTAGCTGCAAGGCAGCAGAGGTTTGAAATCAAATTTTTCCTTCTCCTAGATGAGCTGTCAATCATGGCTGACGAGTGACTGGTTTTAAGTCACCAGTAACCCACCTTTGCCCCTTCTCCTGTCAGTAGAAACGGCTCCACCAGAGTTAGTAGCTAAACCACATGTGAAGACCAGGAGCTGGACTTAGTTGTCAGAGGCTATTTGAGGCACACGCTATTGGGAGCATTTAATAGGTAGTGGAAGCTTGTCTCCATTACCAACCCCAGCTATAAGAACCTGAAGGAACCTTTGTAACAGAAATGTTATAACTTAAAACAAGATAAAGTACAGTTCTGTGCCATGAAACAGTATATATTTATTATCTTTTGCTGTCTTATACCTCAGACTCAGCTGCTGCAGAAACATACAATAATAAAGACTTGTCTTTATCCTGTCAGATTATTTGGGTCCACCTGTGATGTAAAGTGGTCTAAACAGTTCTGGGCTTGGTGTTGAGGAGGCGGGAGTATAATGAAGATATTGCAGGTAAAGCCAATTGAAATCAGACGTGGAGATGCAAATGACGCAGCCAAGTGGAGATACTTACATTTAAATAAAACCCAATCATTTGTTGAGATCCTCCTATTTTCCAATCTTAACAAGTTATCTGCGAGCGAGTTACCTAAATTTCATTAACATAGGAAATGGTGGCTGGGGAATGATGTGCCCCCTATTGCAGAAGAGCCTTCTATAGGCCATTTGTCATGTTATAACTGGAGTAATTGGATCTTAGGTACAGGCTAATGGGATAATTAGGCAAACAAGATAAATCTGGCATCATTTACAAAACCCTCTGCTTAGTGTCTGGAAGCAGCATGTTTGGCAGCTTGTTTTCAACTTAATATTTAATTTGCACGGGCAGTAAAGTGAGTAGTGAATGAATGCAGCTGCAGGTGATATAATCATTACAGTGGATGGTTAGCCTAGTTTATTGCAAATTTTATTCGAAAATCAAAATTATTTGTCAACAAATGCAAAATATATCCTATATTGCCTTGCTCTGACAGTATTGTGCCTAGCCCCAGAGCTTGAATCACAGCCAAACAACAATACAATCCTAAATGATCAAATAGCGATTCTAGAACATCTGCATATCAAGCATTAGCAACACTTTGTACCTCACTGTCAGGACTGCAGTTACCAAAATGTCATGCCTTTGTTCAAGAAGGGGAATAAGGATAATCCGGGTAATTATAGGCCGGTGAGCCCTGTGTCAGTGGTAGTGAAGCTATTGGAGAGGATACTGAGGGGTAGGATTTATGCACATCTGCTCAGGAGACAGTGCACGTCTTTGTGCAGGGAAGGTCATGCCTTATAATCTTGATTTGAATTTTTTGAGGAGATGACAAAGGCTTTTCGTGAGGATAAGGCAGTGGATGCTATCTACATAGACTTTAGTAAGGCATTTCATATGAGTTTACTTATCAAATGCTTTAGGTTGATTCAGAAGATGGGGGTGCGTAGGATACAGGGTGAATTGCAAGTATGGATTCAGAACTGGCTTGCCTATAGAACACAGAATAAGGGTGGAAGGCTGTTATTCTGGCTAGAGGTCTGTGAGCAGTGGAGTTCCACAAGGATCGCTGCTGGGACCTCTGTTATTTGTGATATACTGTATATTAATTATTTGGATGAAAATGTAGATGGGAGATTACCAGATGGGTGGAAAATGTAGATGGGGGATAAGCAAGTGAGTGGGAAATATAGAAATGTGAGTCCTGAAGAAGGATCTCAGCCCAAAATGGAGACTGTTTATTCATTTCCATGGGTGCTGCTTAACCTGTTGAGTTCTTCCAGCAATTTGTGTGTGGATGGTGTCAAGACAGGTGGCACCGTGAACTGTGTAAAGGACATCAAAGAGTATAGTGGATATAAATCAGTTGAAGATACGTGTAGAGAAGAGACAGGCAGACTTTAGTGGAGGTAAGTATGAGGTGTTGCCAAATAAAAGGAGGAAGTATACAATCACTAGTTGACCCTTAATAGCATTGAGGTACAGAGGGATCTTAGGTCCAGGTCCATAGTTCATTGAAAGTGTTTACATACACCAGTGGATAAAGTTGTAAAGAAGGCATGTGGCATGCTTGTCTTCATTTTTTGGGGTGTGGAGTACAAGAGTAAGGAAACCATGCTGCGGCTATTTAAAACTTCAGTCAGACTGCACGAGTATTGTATGCAGTTCTGGTTGCAGAGACTACTGAGAGGGTGCAGAAGAGTTTTACCACAATGCTGCCTGGATTGGAGGGTAGGAGCTATAAGAAAAAGTTGGACAGACTTGGGTTGTTCTCAAGAGAACATCGGGGGTTAAGAGGAGCCTGAACATGAGGGGCATAGATAAAGTAGAAAGTCAGAATCTTTTACCAGAGGACATGATTTTAAGTTTGGGGGAGTGGAGGGGGTTGATGTAAGATGTTTAAAGATGACGAGAGGGGCAATTATTTTATGCAGAAAGTGCTCAGTGCCTGAAATACTGGGGTATTAATGCAATGATTTTGGTGGGCTTTAAGATATGTAGATTTGTGAATATGAAGGAAATTTAGGGATATGGATGATACATACCCAGGAAAAGGGCTTTTAGTGTTAATTGGCACTACATTGTGGGCTGAATGGCTTTTTCTATGCTGCACTGTTCTATGTTCTATGTTCAAAGACATGGGGAGGGGTTGGGGGCACTTGGAACTTATTTTGTATTTTGAAACAGTTGATGTTTCAGGCTGAGACCTTTCACCAGGATCCTGATGAGGGGTCTTGGCCCAAAACATCGACTGTTTACTCTTTTTCAAAGATGTTGCCTGGCCTTCTGAGCTCTTCCAGCATTTTGTATGTGTTGCCTTGGATTTCCTCGTATTGAATTGCCCATCCTGTTTCCCCTAAGAGGGTGCTGCCTTGAATTACTACAGACAACAACATGGTTCTCAGCAAAATCCAGCTCCTCCACTGTCAAGCAACTCACTGACGGGGTGGACCAGCTGTACATGAAGTTCTTAATATCCAGCAGTGCCTTGCAATTGTAGAAAGTAAGTTTAAAAAGACAATAATGCCTTTGACTGGAGCCGGAGAGGCGGCTGCATCTGAGTGTACCTCCATCTTACCGTAAGGACCATTGCTGGAATATCGTCCGGGCCCATAGGCTTTGCTGTAGCCAGTATCTTCAGCCATTCATTAATATCACATGAGGTGAATCAAGTGGGTTGAAAACTAGCACCTCCCGTGCTAGGGACAGCTGGAAGAGGCTGAGGTGGCTCATTCACTTTGCACAGGCTGAAGGTATGCTTCCATTTTTTCTTTTGAACTGATGTGCTGCGCCCCCCATCATCGAGGGTGGGGGTAGTTGTGGAGCCTTCTCCTCCAGTTAGTTACTGAATTGTCCACCACCATTCATGTCTGGATGTGATAGTACCGCAGAGCCTAGATCAGACCCATCGGTTGTGATATCACTAAACCATCTACTGAGTACTACTTATGTAATTTGGCATGCCAGTCGTGTGGCTTCACCAGGTTGTCTATCGCACCTTATCCTGAGGTATGCCCACTGCTGTTCCTGGCATGTGCTTCTGCACTCTTTCTTGAACTGGGGTTGATTCCCTGGTTTGATGGTGATGGTAGAGTGAGGTATATGCCAGGGAATCTGGCTGTAGATTGCATTTGAGAACAATTCTACTGCTGAGAGTTTGCAACACCTCATAGGTGCTCAGTCCTTAAATGCTAGCTTTGTTTGCAGTGTTAACATGGTAGTTGTGTCACATAATTCAAACAACTTCCATTGACTTCCGGTTAAGATGGCACCCCCAAACACATGCAACAGCTCATTGATAGCTTAAAAAAAATGAAGAAATCCATCTAGAAACATCACTAAAAAACACCTTTTCTGTGGTAAATTGTGTTAAATTATTCCTGCAAACAGTGAAGGGGTGAGCAATAGCGAAGTGAATTTGGGGGATGAACTGAGATGGCGTGTTGCAGAATTGAGGCAGATGGAGAGAGCCATTCACAGAGGAGAAGTCTAGGCCAGGGCAGAGGAGTTCCAATGCCTATACAACAGGCCTAGGTGCGAGGTTGAATTGCTCTGGAAGCCAAGCTGATTTAAAGAGCTTGAGAGCAGCTTGGGGCTGGGTGGCGAAATCTGAGCCCGGAGCAAGTCACTGAGTGGTGTAGTCTAGGCCCCGAGCCCTTCACACTAGCCGGGTCCTAGTACGATCCGCTGTTTAGACAATTTAAACGCCCGCCCAGGTTGGAGACGAGAGCTGATTTTGCTTGCTTTCTGTAATGTGCAATGCTCTCTCCAGAGCACCGGAGACTTCTACTGGTCCATTGTTTGGTCAATTTAAACACTGGCCCAGATAGACCGAAAATAGAGGGTGTTGGGATCTGAGGTGAGAGCCGATTTCGCATGCTGTCTGTGATGGTCACTCCTCTCTCCATGCCGCTGAGGCTATGAAGACTGCCCTAGCTGCTGTGTTCCATGCCCGCTAATATGATGAACTGATAAGTGAACTCCAGGCTGTTCTGGAATTTAGATCTGAGGACTCAATTTGGTTTGGAATTTGTTGTTTACTTCAATTGTTTGCAAGATTTGTGTTTTTATCTTTTTCTTGCGCATCGGGTGTTGGTCTTTTATTTTTTTTCTTTAATTGGTTTCTTCTGGGTTTCTTGCTTTGTGGCTACCTGTGAGCAAACAAATCTCAAGGTCTATAATTTATACATTCTTTGATAATAAATGTACTTTGACTTTGACTTTGGTGCACAGTGCAGAGTATCCTAATTGGTTGCCTCATGGTCTGGTATGGAATCACCAATGCCTCGGAATGAAAAATTCTACAGAAACTGGTGGATGCAGCTCAGTCCATGACAGGCAAACTCTCCCCACCATCAAGTTCATTTACATGGAGCGCTGCCATGATGAAATAGAATTCATGATCAAAGATTCCCACTATCCAGGCCATGCCCTCTTCTTGCTGCTACCATCTGGCAGAAAGTAAAGAAGCCATAGGTCCCACACCACAAAGTTCTGGAATAGCTACACAGTATTTCAACCATAAGGTACTTGTACAGATTTGCACAACCCTAATCATGACCTTGTTGTATCATATCAGAGGATTTGTGCTGAGACCATCATGTAAGTGCCATCACAAAGAAGGCATAACAGCACCTCTACTTTCTTAGGAGTGTGCATAGATTTGGCATGTCACCAAAAACTTTGACAAACTTCTATAGATGCACAGCGGAGAGTATCCTAAATGGTTGCATAAGAGTCTGGGATGGCAACAGCAATGCCCAAGAATGGAAGAGGTTACAGAAAGTGGTGGGTACAGCCCAGACCATTCGAGGCAAAGCCCTCTCCAGCAATGAGCACATTTATGTACAGCACTGTCACAAGGAAACATTATCAAGATCCCCACCATGCAGGCTTTCTCACTGCTACCATTGGGTAGGAGGTACAGGAGCCCTGGGTCCCACGCCACCACATACAGTTATTATCCATGTATCATGCTGTAATGTTCCACTGCTAATGTAATGGTTTCTCTGTAGCAGCAATGTTTGGGTTATGACTGGAGATAACAGGGCTTTGGAATGCAGAGGCCGTGGAATCCAATGAGAGAAATGCTATTCTTTCTTGTGAGTCTGGAAGAGAGATTTTCGCGGTCTTTGGTCGGCGAGAGGAGAAGAAGGAAGACGCGTGCGGAGGGAGCTGGTAGACCACCGGACGGAATGGACCGGGAGTGAGGGTCCGAAGGTCGGCGGCACTCGAAGGAGGTCGATGGTTGATGAATGGCCGTATTTGTGAGCTTCAATGTGCACTTTTGACTTTTCTCTTAAAATGGGCCCTTTTTCTTTTTATTTTCTTTACTAACCCTATATTCAGATTAAGATTTATGAAGTTCAATCAGTTAATTGCATTTGGTGTACTGTCTGATACTTTGCGGCGCGGATTTGTAACCGGGCAACACATCACGCAGGATCCACACGAATGAGATTTCTCAGTTTGGTGGGGCCAGAATTTATCTTCCCCTAGACAAACACATGCTGGCCGAGCCTGAGGGTTATAATGGTGGGGGGTACGTTCGGGATTGATTCTGTTGGATGCTGTGTGATTGCCCTGAGCATTGAACCAGTGGGCTGTGTGTTTAAATCTGTGCTGGTATGGATGCTGCTGGGGTGGAGCGGTGGTGGGATTACCGGTAACTAATGCATGCGTGTTGAGTGGGGTGGATATTTGTACTCCGGATGAATTGTTAATTCGATTTTTGTGTACGGTTAAAGCTATTGGCAAAGCTGAGATCGTAGTGCAGCATTTTGATAAAATGGCGGGTTCAGACCTTGTTTTAGTTCAGACTAGCACTGACATAATGGTAGTGGAACTGCCAGCGTCTATCGGTGCCCCAGGTGAGGCGGGGACGTGGCCTGTCCATACTGTCAAGGATAGATACATCTGTGACAGCTAGATATGTATGTGTCGATGAGGTCAGGTAGATTTTTCCTTGAGGTAGGTATTCCATTTCTACCACTCTTCCAGACAATAAATTACTTATTGTCTGGTTCCTAATGTCCTGTAGGGGAGGGAATCTGTCATCCTTTCCTTTATCTCGCCTACATGTGATTTCAGATCCACACTGACGAGGCTGACTCCTAAGTGTCCTCTAAAACAGTCTAGCAAACCATTCAATTGTAATAAAACCATTAGGAAGCCACAATGGAACAAAGCTGGACTGATTATCTGGAATCAGACAAAGAACTGGCAACAATAACAGCGAAACCTGGAGGGTTATGCAACCAACGGCAACCAACATGTGGGATTTTGTACCAAAACTGGGAGAGCTGTCTCACAGATTGGTCAAGCCCCAGCCTGACATAGCCTGGAATCATACCCTTCATTCAATTTCCCAGACACCATCATCTCCATTCCAAGTGCATCCTGTCTCTCCAGCAAGGGAGACTCAGAGCTGGTGGCACACTCACGAAGAAACTGCCCTGAGAGTCCATGACATTGACTCCAAATATCTTGTTAGCACTGGCGATGATGATGGCAATTCTGTCAGTTATCGTTTCAGATCCATCTAAAGGCAGCCAAAGGTCCATGCATCCTAGCATAATTGAGAAGATTTCTAAAATATGCATGCTGACATTTCAGCAAAAGTACTGTGAACAATTCAATTCCTGTATCTCAGCAATAAAGTGAATTCTGAGATTTTGCTGAACTATCTCCTTGAGGGCTGATTTGCCCACTGCTTCAGATCCACTGCAAGTTCCTGTCAGGGCCCTGATGCACTGACACATCTGTCAGTTTTAAATCCACCATTCCAGATCTAAGCACATGCTGCTCCAGATTAAAGTTCCACTCAACAGCAGGAATAAAATTATGCTTTAACCAAAGCCACAAAAGCAAGCGCACAAGGTTAGTCCATTGCAACAGAAGGAAAAGAAGACAAAGAATCTGTTAGTGAGTGCTTAAGGTCATGGAATTTTTGTTTCCTTTGCAATGAGGAGTGACAGAAGAGTTTAAGTGCATAAAGAATGTATTTCTGCTCTCCCAAGGACCTGTTTGAAGCTACACAACCTTGTGATTCTATGCTTTGTAACCAGTACTTTGGAATTATAGACATTATTTAATTAAATATGGCAGTTACCACCCTGATTCTTTGGACTGTCTGTATTAATAACGTAGGTTGAGGGGAAGGTACTGACCAAGACCCTAGAGAAAACTCCCCTACTCTTCAAAGGAGTAAGATTTATTACAAGTCAGAACATGTGGTTGTCTATTTTGAGATCACCATTTACTAGAAGTGTGCCATTTTTATAATAAACTCCAATTATTCGGCATCTGATTGTTTGGAAATCCTAATGGTCTAGCATTTGGCTCACTCACTAGTCTGGGATGTGAGCCAGCACAATGAAATGGAAGTGAGTTGTTTGGCCAGAGCCGAAGGTCCCGAATGCAACAAGGCCAGGGACAAAACTGTGGGGCATGTTTGCAGCCAGAGCTGGGATTGGGGTCCAGAACATCCTGAATGTGGAATGTGATTGGAGCCAGGGTTTGGAGTGCTTATATATTTCCTGTTCCCCAGGTTCATTGGAAAATCTGTTAGACTAATTTATAAACATGCTAAAAAAAGTGAAACGTAAAATGGTCAATTAATATCTGATAGTCTAGAAAATTATTTTGTGCAGCACTACTAAAGTCACAAAGGTGCAGGATCATTGGAGTTGTACTGCAATGCCATTGTAGAATATGATAAAAATATACATCTTATCTTTCACTACCAAGTTAGCTTCAATCGTGCATCAGAAATCTACTTGCTTAAAAAAAATCTCCTCACTTAATGTGCTCTATAGTTATAACAGAACTTCCACCTGGCTTCTGAAATATATTGCATTGACTTCATCTGAAGAGAGAAAATACACAGTAATGATGTGTGTCTCGTCTATTTAGTGCTCTCAACTGGGGATGAATTTCTTAGCAACTGTGCTTGCATTCCCACGACACTCTTTTACACTTTCTCTCTATCACTTAAATTGGTTTGCCACAAAGTTGTGGGTTGGTACCTTTAAAGGCTGTTTCAAAATATTTGTTGTAAAGAAAGAACTGAGAAATACCCCTGGATTATTGCTGTTGATTTTAGTGATAAAATTTAAAATTAATTGGGAGATTTTCACCAAACTTCTGTCTATGCAAAAATTAAAGTTAAGCTTGAGGGGAACAGTAAAGAGTGATATTTGGTAATTACTTTATTGCTGTCACAAGAATTGCAGTAGGGTGAAGTACTGTGTCATCCATGCAGGTCATTTCACATCTGGACATAAAGACAGTACAGGAATCAAGCAATAACAAAATGCAGAATATAGTGTTATAATGACAGAGATGGGGCAGTGCAGGTAGACTGTAAGTTGCAATGGCCATGACAAAGTAGGTTGTGATGTCAAGAACCCATCTTATTGTACAACATGCCCATTCAATAGTTTTATATCAATGGGATAGAAGCGGTCCATGAGCTTGGTACATGCTTTTCGACTTTTTAAAAAATCTTCTTCCTGATAGGAATGGGGACAAGTAAGATGCAAAGTTGTTCAGAGAGGTGAAAGACCAAAGGACATTCAGTGCCAAAATTATAACTTGATAGCTTGCCAAGGGACTCTACACAAAGCCTGTGTAACACCTGTAATGCCTGGCATGTGATGGCCAGTGTGGGAAGGTCCCATGACCTCACAACTGGTACTAAGATCCCATTGGTTAATGTTCAAAGAACTGGAGGCAATAGGCTGGAAGGTCAGTATCAGATCTATTATCGGTGACTTACACAACATTATTCTGTGACAGCAAGGCAGTGTGGGATATAACATTGACATAAAAAAGACATAGAATTGGCCAGGAGCTCCTGGAAGTCATTTGCACAGATGACACTCCAACTTCCAGAAAATTATAAGTAAATTTTTCTTTAATTTGCTAAGAATGCAAAAACTGGATTCCTAGTATTACATTAGAATATGGTTACAAATTCTTTGTTGCTTTGATTTTTTATTGTTTCTCACTTTCTGCACGGTGTCACTCTCTCTAAGTTTTATCTCAATTATTTTCCGGAATTACTTCTGACATTGAATTTGCACCAAAGTGCTAATTCTGAAGACTTTGTTTCAGCTTGTTAAATGTGCTTCATTTTTTTAGGTGCTGATGCAGCAGCACTTGAAATATTGGTACAGGAGGCAGAGTTTAAACATATACTGCCTAGTTTGGTGGAAATTTCTGAGATGCTGGGGGACAATAACATGCTGTTCACTATCTGGGCAGAAAAACAGTTAAAAAAGGCTAACAGATATGCACAGAAATCGTCTGATAAAACCCTGATGACGGCAATCTTGAATTACGTTCACTAGTAACAACCACCCAGGATATCCATGTCTAGCTTATCACACTGTTGTTGCACCAATACCTACTTGGTTCAGTATCTTATCACTCAGCCTGTCAGATTGAAAGGAAGCACAACTTTAAAATCTGGCCTCAGTATAGAGAAATATCAGGAGGTTCCATGTTTAGTACAGAGTTTCATGCAGTGGAGTGTTAAAGATTAACGTATCTAGTTAATATCAGGATCTATCCAACATATTTTACATGCATTTTCATTAAATACCAGCTGCACTGCAGAATTACTTTATTGCCCTTACAGAACTTTGCAGTGTTCTGTGGTTGTGAAAAACACTATATAAATGCAAGCCTTTTTTCCTGTTCTTTCTCCATTTTCTTGTCCACTTACTGTACTCTATGTTTCCGAAATTTCTGCTTCTTCAGAACCAAACTAAAATATGACTATTTTGTACTTTGTTGCCGAATCTCTGCCTTTGCACAAACACAGAGAACCTTTGGGGTCTTAGCAACATACAATGCTTGCCCATCGCCCGAGGCAACTAACTGCCTACTGCAAATATTCCTGCTCCCTCAACTTCGTCTCTATTAAAGCCTGTATGTGACCAAATCTGTTTCTATTCCTCTCATTCTGTACTGGATCAAAAGTAGCAGCTATATATATATCTGTACAAGATCTACAACTTAGTTATATAATGGCACAGACACTCAAATGACAGGCTAGAATTTGAGCTCTGACCTCTCTTTCCATGGTGCAGTGCACAAGTCACTGACGCTGCTGCGCCTCACATCAGAAATAGAACCTTTTGTTGCAGAGAAACAGAAAGCAGTCGTGATTCATTTGAGTTAGACAAGAATGTGCTCCTGATTAAGATGCATCTTCGTTAATCTTCTGTGATACAGCACTGAATAAAAATAGCAATTATAGTGAGGGTGATGGATTATTATTACATTTCTACAGAAATTTGATTAAGGATTGCTTCTGTTGATGTGGTGGTGTCATGGCAACAGACCTTTGTGGAATTAATTATCTATGCCAAGGGTGTGGATTTAAACAACTTAATATGAAATTTCACGGCCTGCACCAAGGGAGCAAATTAAAAACAAGGATTCCTGAAGATGTTAGAATAAGATAAAACACAGTCAAAAGTGGAATCGAGAATTGTTTGATGTTAAGCATTGCTAATGTTGACCTTTTATATTTCCATATTGCACTGGAATAAGAAAAGGCTGTCACAACTAAGAGACACATATCAGAGGCATGCGTAAGTGAGAAGCAGCTCTAGATGCTGGTACAGAGGTCAGAGAAAATGGAAGGAATTTGAATTTTGTGTCATGAATACACAATTATTTTAAGAGATAATGGATGAAATCTCCACCTTCACTAGATGAGTGAAACACTGTAAGTGGCAGGTTGTATTCATTTGATGTGCACAGTTTGCCATTGAAGTAGGAGACCAAGTATTGAGGGTTGTTGTCTTGACTCAGTGATTATGGGAGTCTGAGCTGGAGATATTGTAGGCTCGGACATTACAGCTCCAGTTCTCTTCGGACAATATGATTCTTCACTGTGATCATGGGATTATAGAACTCCTCCTTTGCTTCCTCGCTGCCAGCAAGTGGTGGGTATGCAATAAAAAAAAGAGGAGCCACTTCTATCTTAATGGATGGAGCTTGATATAAGCAAATAATCTCTCCCTACGCGACTCCCTTGTCTACTCGTCCCCCCCATCCCTCCCCACTGATCTCCCTCCTGGCACTTATCCTTGGAAGCAGAACAAGTGCTACACCTGCCCTTACACTTCCTCCCTCACCACCATTCAGGGCCCCAGACAGTCCTTCCAGGTGAGACGACACTTCACCTGTAAGTCGGCTGGGGTGATATACTGTATCCGGTGCTCATGGTGTGGCCTTCTATATATTGGCGAGACCCGACACAGACTGGGAGACCGTTTCACTGAAAACCTACGCTCTGTCCGCCAGAGAAAGCAGGATCTCCCAGTGGCCACACATTTTAATTCCACATCCCATTCCCATTCTGATACGTCTATCCACGGCCTCCTCTACTGTAAAGATGAAGCTGCACTCAGGTTGGAGGAACACCACCTTATATTCCATCTGGGTAGCCTCCAACCTGATGGCATGAACATTGATTTCTCTAACTTCTGTTAATGGCCCTCCTCCCCTTCTTACCCCATCCCTTATTTATTTATTTATTTATTTATTCCCCCCCCCCCCCCTTTTCTCCCTCTCTCTGTCCCTCTCACAATCACTCCTTGCCTGCTCTCCATCTTCCTCTGGGCTCCCCTCCCCCTTTTTTCTCACTAGGCCTCCCGTCCCATGATCCCTTCCCTTCTCCAGCTCTGTATCCCTTTTGCCAATCAACTTTCCAGCTCTTAGCTTCATCCCTCCCCCTCCTGTCTTCTCCTATCATTTCGAATCTGCCCCTCCCCCTCCCACTTTCAAATCTCTTACTATCTCTTCTTTCAGTTTGTCCTGATGAAGGGTTTTGGCCCGAAACTTCGACTGTACCTCTTCCTATAAATGCTGCCTGGCCTGCTGCGTTCCACCAGCATTTTGTGTGTGTTGATTTATTTTAAGAGGATGCTTGGTCTCATTAAGAAGGTTGTGTGTCTGCAGTTAATCATTATTTTAATTTTTAGCCTGGGCTTCCTGGAAGCACTTTATGGGCAACAGGAAGGGAAAAAGGCAGGATCCACCAGACAGACTGATAAACAGAGGAGGAGGAAGAAAGGTTTCCTCCAAGCCCAGCAAGCAAGCAACTTGGTGCCTGCAATTAACCAACACTCCCAAAGTCTTCACCACTCAATCACATCATTGTAGAAATATTTTTTAATTTCATTGCTGAAATATTAACTTGGCTATTTAGGCAATGGCCTTTTTGATCTCAAAAGAAGTAGTTTCTCTTGGTTTACTCTTAATATCCGGAACATTTCAAACAGATCACCTATTATACCTGGGCAACACCCACCAGCCAGTTCCAGTGATACCTTACCATATCCAGGTGATCAGATATCACTCTGATACTCTGTACTCTCTCCAAGGCTATTTTCTCTGTGCCTAGTTCTGCAGAAATTACAAGCACTCCTCATGATTTGTCCTTATCAACAGTAGGAGGGCGGAGTTTAAGATGATTGCGCCCAATGGCAACTCCTTTGCTTGCATCTTCGGAAACAGCTCTATTTCTATCCTTATTATCTCTTTTTTCCCTTTTCAGGGTTCTTTTGAAGACCCTGACCTGGAGTTACACGCTGACTTCGGTTCTTTGTGGAAATGGGACCCGCTCTCAGGGCTTCATGACCGGCCGCTTTTCAATATGTCAAGGACGCGGCCTGGAAGACCAGCATGCCTTCAGGGTGTGGGATTTTCATGCCTCCGGAGGCCGGCGGATTCAAGGTCGGTGCCGCCACCTGACCTGTCGTGGGAGTACACGGAAGATCGAAAGCAATGAGCTGGCTGCTGTCTGTTTGCCCAGAGACCTGAGTTTTTTTGGCACAGAGCTCAGAAAAAGTGACGCAACAGACTTTTAACACCATAAATCAGTGAGTTGTTTTGTTATGTCTCCCCTCTCGCTGTGAAACGGGGACACCTCTTTTTCCCTTGTCAGGGGGAGAGAGAGAGAGAGAGAGATCCTGTGGTATGTCAAATTACCAGGTGATCAAGTAGTCTTTGGGGTACTGCAAGTTTGTGGTCTGTGTCTTTATTGATGCTTTGCTGCATGCTTGAGTGCTTTGTGGGGGGTGTTGATGCTTTTTTTGCTAGTAGGGAAGGATTGGGGGGTCTTTGCTTTGCTGTGGCTTATGCATGGGAGGGGAGAGCTGGGGGAGGACTTTGGGATTCTAACATTTAACTGTCATTTATTCTTTGGGCACTCCTCTGTTTTTGTGGATGTTTGCGAAGAAAAAGAATTTCAGGATGTATATTGTACATATTTCACTGATATTAAATGTACCTACTGAAAGGTAAGGCCCAATACCTACACCATCAATCATCTATCTTATACCATGTTATTTTAATGTATGAAGGACATATTATCTACTCCATTGATTCTAGCTCTCCAACATTTAATGAACAGTTCCTTCTCTCTTTTTTATGTCCAAAGTGGATGACTTCTTATTTGTCGATATCAAATTCCATTTATCACAGTTTTCTTAGTTTCTCAATTATTAATCCCATCCTCTCATCATGAACAAACTTGGATATGTGGCTCTCAATCTCATCATTGAAGTTTTTTTTTTGGCCTAAATGTTCATCCACATTTGGGAGCATCAAACGGATCAGTAGCTGTGCATTCATTTTATCCATGCTAACTGAGGTGAATGTTTAGGGAATAATCCGAGTGCAGTTGCTATTCCAACTTTGGGAGTATCTCATTTACCAACCTGACTGCCGGCTTATTATCCTACTCTTTCTCAGCCAATTTTAGAAACTGGTTACTAAACAACCCTCAATATTACAAGCTTTGACTTTAGATATTACTCCCTTGTAAAGGACTGTGTCAAGTGCTCTTTGGAAGTCCAAATAAATAATGTCTATTGACATTCCTCTGCCAACTACTTTAGTTACCTCTTGGGGAAAAAAAGTATATTACCCGTTACAAATGAATTGACACTCCCATATTAATGGGCCACTTCCATGATCTTCACTGTAATCATGGGCACTATTAAATTTGGACCAATGGTTTCACATTCAATTTTAAAGTCTTTAAGAACTATTCTTGAATCTTTTCATCTTGTTACAGCTACTATCAGGTATGAGGTACAGAAGACTGAAGTCCCACATCACCAGGCTCAAGAACTGCTACTTTCCTTTAGCCATTTGGATTTTGAACCAACTAACTCTAATCACTACGGTTTTGCCCACTTTGAACACTTTGTTCCAATTCTGTTCTTACTTGTAAAAATGTTTAATTTATGTTTTCTCGTGAAGGTTGCTAAACACTGTAAATTGCTATGTGCCTGTGAAGCTGCTACAAGTAATTTTTTCATTGCATCTGTGCATATATGTAATTGTGCATATGACAATATGCATAACTTTTGATTTTGACTTTGATCAAGAGAACTCAGGAAGATCATGTTGAGGTACTGCCAATGTTCTCGCTTACTTCTTGTAAAATCCTACCCATAACTCTCGAAGTTGTGAAACACCGATGAAGCTAGCCAGTTATGAATAGCTCAGAGAACCACTTTAGTAAATGAATGCCCCCAAGCTTATATGTCACTGATTGTTGTCTTTCAATTTGTTAAATAGCTGACCTTGCAGATGCTAGAATCAAGTTTGTTATCATTAATGTAAGTTATGAAATTTGTTATTTTCTGCTAGCAGTACATAAAAATTACTGTGTTACAAAATAAATAATTAGTGCAAAAGAGAAATAGAGAGGCAGTGTTCATAGGCCACTCAGAAATCTGGTGGTGGAGAGCAAGAAGCTGTTTCGAAAACTTTGAGTATCGGTAGCAACACATACAAAATGCTGGAGGAATCCAGCAAGTCAGGCAACATCTATGGAAATGAGTAGATGGTTAACGTTTCAGGGCAAGATCCTTCTTCAGCACTGAGAAGGAAAAGTTAGAATAAAAAGAAGGGGGGAGGAGAAAGAGGCTAGCTGAAGGGTGATAGGTGAAGCCAGGTAGGTGGGAAAGGTCAAGGGCTGGAGAAGGAGGAATCTGATAGGAGAGGTGAGTGGACCATAGGAGAAAGGTGAGGAGGAGGGGACCCAGGGGGAAGTAATAGGCAGGCAAAAAGAGATAAAAGGTCAGAGTGGGGAATAGAAGAGGGGAGGGGAAACTTGTTTACTGGAAGGAGAATTGATCTTCAGACTTCACAGAGTAGTAATCAGATGGTGAGATTCCATAACGATGGATGCTGCCTCTTAATGATATCTTCCATGGGGGAGAGGGTTGTACCCTAGATGAAATTGCTGAGCCTAGAACCCTCTGAAGCCTCTCTTTTTCTTGCACATTGGAGTTGTCATACCAGGTGGTGCTGCAACCAGTCAAAATTCTTTCCATCTGTAGGAATATGCTAGAGTCTAGTGACACACCAAATCTCCTCAAGCTCCTAGTGACGTCGAGCTACTGGTATGCCTCCTTTGTAATTGCTTCATTGAATTTGTCCCAGAATAGATCTTCTGAGATGTTGACAATCAGGAACTTGAAGCTGCACACCATTTCCACTGCTGACCTCTCAATGTGGACTGGTGTGTGTTCCTTGACTTTCCCATGATCAATTCCTTGGTCTTGCTGATGTTGAATGTGAGGTTGTTGTGGTGACACCACTCAGCCAGCTGATCTATCTCGCTCATGTATGCCTCCTTGTCGCTATCTGTGAATCTGCCAACAATGGAAACAACTGATTACAGTTCCTTCGTGTTTCCATGTGGTGGTGCAGAATCATTTTATTTATGCTTCTAGTCACGTTGAATTGCTGTCTACCAAGAAATAAAAGTTGTCTGATCCTACTTGGCAGTAGTCAAGCTGGAATCTCAGAAAATCTTAATCTGCCGTGTCTACATCTGGATGGATATTTGTAAGGACTGACCCTTACAGAGTGAGCATCAGTGCAGGAATTAACCATATTCCTGATACCCTAGTCTATTCCTTGCCAGTAAATAAACCTGCAGGCCACTGCCTCCATGCGTGCAATGCCAAGTACCGGGCATGAAGCTCAGCTAAATCCCTGTAGTGCCTTGGACACAAATAATATCCCTGCTTGATAATGCTGTCGCAAAATAACAAATTTCATGACATATACCAATGAAACCAGCTAAATCTGATTCTGATATAACCCCAATTTCAACCGATACATGTCTCCTATGGCAAAAAGGACTCATTGCACCAAGATCACTCATTCCACCTTGATAGAGGGTATTCTCAAACCTGTGTTGCATGGCTTCCTTTTGAGTGATCACAAAAATCTCTATCTGCTTCTGGAAATCATCTTTGATATATTCTAAAGTGAAGATTGTATTCTCCTGGTGGCTACAGCAGGGAGATTGGGCAGCAACAATTGCCATATTTATTTACTTATTTATGATTATTATAATTTGCTTTTGTTTTGTATTTGCATAGTTTGGCTTCCTTTGCAATTTGGTGGTTTGTTAAAAAGTCATGGACTCATAAAAAGGTACAACACAGAAAAAGGCCCTTCAGCCCATCTAGAATGCACCAAGCCATTTAACCTGCCTACTCCTATCAACCTGTGCTGGGAACATAGCCCTGCTATCCATGTACCTATCCAAATTTCTCTTAAACTTGAAATTGAACTCGCATGCACCACTTGCACCGGCAGCTTGTTCCACACTCTCACAACCTTTTGAGTGAAAAACTTTCCCCTCATGTTCCCCTTAAACTTTTCACCTTTCACCCTTAACCCATGTCCTCCAGTAGTAGTCCCACCTAATGTCAGTGGAAAAAGCCTGCTTGCATTTACCCTGTCTCTCTGATCAATTCTGGTCATTGCACAACACCCAATCCAGAATAGTTATCCCCTAGTGGGCTCAACCACAAACTGCTCTAAAAAGCCATCTCATAAACTCTCTAGGAATTCCCTTTTCTGTAATCCAGCTCTCTAGGAATTCCCCATTCTTTAAGTCCTCCATGACTATCGTAACACTGGCCTTTTGCCATGCAGTTTCTATCCGCTGTTGTAATTTGAAGGTATATCCTTACTGCTGTTTGGGGATCTGTATACAATCACCATCAAGGTTTTTTTTCACCTTTGAAGTTCTTTGGTTATATCCACAATGATTCAACATCTTCCAGTTGCATGTCACCTCTTTCGAATGATTTCATTTCACTTTTTACCAACAGAGTCTTCCTGCCCATTCTTTCAATATTATGTGTATCCTTGGACATTAAGCCCCCAGCTATAATCTTCTTTCCTTTCCTTGACTTATTGATGTCTACAACATCATACATGCCAATCTGTAACTGTGCTGCTAGCTCATCTACCTTATTCCGTATACTGTGCACATTCAGATACAACAACTTCAGCTCTGTATTCAACTTCTTCGATTTTGTCCACCTTTTACGTTACAACTCATCATGTTAACTGTAATGTTGCCCTATCAACAGCTTCTCCTCACTACACATTGCCTCTGATTGTAAACCAGCAACTTCATCTTCAGCACTATTATCTGCCTTGCAGTGAAATATAGGCAGCTCAGGACCCTAGTCACACCAAGTCCAACCTTTTGATTCTTAATTTTGTCAGAGGTCTTACCAGCATCTGCCTCCACAACCTCTCCACTAACTGTTCTGGACCTCTGGCTGCCATCCCTACAACTCTAGTTTAAACCCCACCATACAGTATTAACAAACTTTCCTGCTAGGATATTAGTCCCCCTCCAGTTGAGCAAACTGTCCCTTCTGTACAGGTTCCACCTTCCCTGGGAGAGACCCCAATGTTCCAATAATCTTATGTCCTCCCTCCTACACCAACTCCTTAGCCATATATTAAACTGTATAATCTTCCTAGTTCTGGCCTCACTAGCAGATGGCACGCTAGCAATCCTGAGATCACAACCCTGGATGTTTTGCCCTTTAACTTAGCACCTAACTCTCTTCGCGGAAGCGTCAAATCACAACTCTGACTATGTCCACTCAGAAAAACGCCGCTGTGACGGGGGCCACTGCACTTGCCCCTGCCTTCCTTTAAGTTGCTCTTAGAAATCAATCCCAAATGCTGATTGGTTGCTAGTCAAGGCTCTATTATGCTGCCACAACCTGCTGCTGCCTTTTATCTTCAGGCAGTGGACTTGGTTGAAGTCCCACTTCTCTCCAAACTTACAATGTGTGGATTGGCCACTGGCCAAAGCTCTATTACAGATACCTGTGGATAGCTTACGGTGCACCAGGCAAAGAAACACTACTTAATGGCCATCACCCCAAAGGTTCATGAAGCTATACAAACATAGGGTAAGATCAGCCTCGAACACGTTCTAGCTGACAATGGGTCAACTGCTGCAGGCATAACTCATTGTCTCTGTAACCAGGCTGACATTGATTGCCACTATGACAGTTAATGAACATCTTCACATCGCGGATGAAGCTTGATTTCATCAGTACTGACTACTTGACCTGTTGAGAATTTTCAGCCACATTCGTATCTGAATGGGGGTTTGAGGAGACAATCCCCTACAGAGCGAGCAAACAATCCAGGAACTAACTATGTTCCTGATATCCTGTTCTATCTCTTGCCAGTAAATAAACCTGCAGGCCATTGCATCCATCTGTGCAATGCCAAGTATTTGAGCATAAAATTCAGCCAGGGCACAGGTAACCCTCATTTCTATCAATTCATGGGTCCTATGATAAAGAGGTTTCAGTACACGAAGGTCAGTCATTCCACCCTGACAGAGGCTTCTGACAAACCTGGTACAACATGGCTTCTTTTTGGTGACCACAAGAATTTCTGGCACCGGCTACTTGATCTGTTACGAATTTCCATCATCATTCTGTTTTATTTCACGTTTCCAGCATTTGAAATTTTTTTTATTATTTCTGAGTTTTTTTTATTTCTGAGCTATCTTTTTCTCTGACTTCTTGAAAGTGGTTCCTGCTTGGTTTACGTTCAAAACTTGCCCTAATGTGAATGTGTGAGAACTAACGATCCTAATTCCATTGTCAAATCATTTTTAGCTGCATAACTAATTAATAATCTCAAAGACCATTAACCACAATGTAGAATGGCGAGACAGTTGATATTACAGAGAACATACAGCAGTGCTAATCTTGGCAGGAATGATATATTAGTCTTGGCAAGGATGCAGTGCAGTCGCAGCAGAATGATAACTGGACTTCACGGTCTGAAATGTGGACAGGTTGCACATCTCTAATGTCTCATGGTTTGAGGACTGGGAATTGATCCATTCCAGGTCATTAAAGGTTGTTTCTGCTGGACAGACAGAGAAATTATATTGGATGAACAGAGAACAAAAATGTATCATTTTGAGAATTAAGAGCTGCAAATTTGGAAACCAAACCAAGAATCCAGTATGACAAGAAAGCAGCTTACCTCCACCTTCTCAAGGCAATTAGAGATGGGGAATCCAATGCTGGCTCAGCCTGTACAGCCTGGATCTCTTGAATGGATAATAATACAAAATTATCCTGGTGTAGATAAACTATTGTGATGCATCTGCTCCCATATTGGAATGTACACTAGTCCAACCTAAGTCCAGTCCACACTGTTGATTCGTCTTGAGCTTGGATCAATCTAATCAAGTGAGCACATTGTGAACATGGCTGGGCTGGGGGCTGGGGAGCAGTTTGCCCAGTCTTTGGAATGTCAGGATATCAGACTCTACAGTTGGTCCCAGCTCTACATTCTTTCAAAACATAGGTTTTGGAGAATATAGTGTCTGCAATTTCTTTCATCGTTCATTAACTGAGGCCCCCATCACTCAGGGTTGACCATGAATGGTGCACCCTAGCTGTCTAGATATGCACGCCAGGGTGGTACAATATGGAGATCAAGCTGCTGCCCATGTAGCAAGCTCCCCCTCTCACGCAACTAATGAACCCAAACGAACGGCAGAGAATGAAACAGTTTGGCACCAGTTGCAGGAGTTACCAGTCTGTGTTGTACTCAACGTAGGTGTCATGGTCTGGATCGGGGTCCCTTTAAATTTAGCTTGTTTATGTTACGATCCGGACTGTTGATTCCCTGTTTTCCTGTGTCCCTCGACTTTGGTGACTAGAGGCAATTAACACTCGGTTGAACCGATAGTTTATAGTCTCTGGCTTTCAGCCATTCGGTGCGGGAGCATCTGCAAAGTCATGGCGTGCCAATGTCACCTGGCTGGAGCAAGCCTTGTCTCCGCCCGAAGTGAGTGCTGGTAATTCGCCTCTCCTCACCGGAGCAACCCTGTCCAGTTACCTCGCCGAAGCGAGCCTGCAACATTTCCTCATCAAGGTGGGTCCATCAGTTAACCCGTCGGAGAGAATCAAGAGCCGCTGTCTACTGTTCTCGGGCCGAGTCGAGAGCTCGCCGCTTCCCGGAGGCTCCAAGCACCACGTCCTGGCTCCGGCGGCGTCCAAGTACCATGTCCATGTCCTGGCCTCAGCGGTGTCCAAGTACCATGTCCACATCCTGGCCCCGGCGGCGTTCAAGTACCATGTCCACGTCCTGGCTCCGGCGGCGTCCAAGTACCATGTCCACGTCCTGGCCCCGGCGGCGTCCAAGTACCATGTCCACGTCCTGGCCCCGGCGGCGTCCAAGTACCATGTCCACGTCCTGGCCCCGGCGGCGTCCAAGTACCATGTCCACGTCCTGGCCCCGGCGGTGTTCAAGTACCACGTCCATGTCCTGGCCCCGGCGGTGTTCAAGTACCATGTCCACGTCCTGGCCCTGGCGGTGTTCAAGTACCACGTCAAGTCCTGGCCCTGGCGGCTTCCCAGTTCTGAGTCAACTCCTGGCCCTGGTGGTCTGTGATTCCTGTCCTACCCCCTTGTCTGAATCTTTTCTCTGCCCCTCTCGCCTCTAGCCCTCGTCTGCAGCCCCCGCCTGCACTTCGGTCTAGATCCATCACCGGAGCTAGATAGGTACTGTCTGGTGTTCATTCGTGTTGGTCTTGTCTTGTCCTCGCCTCCGTGGGGTAAGTCAGGCCATCTTGTTGTTGCCCCGCGGGGAGTCATGTCTTGTCTTGTCCTGTCCTTGCCTTCGTGGGGTAAGTCAGGCCATCTTGCTGTTGCCCCGCGGAGGGTCATGAGTCCCGGCCCTATGTCCTGTACCCAAGGAGGGGTCCCGGCTCTCTGTTCTGTGTGCGAGTCCCGGCCCTATGTCCTGTACCCAAGGAGGGGTCCCGACTCTGTGTCCTGTGCATGTGTCCATGGTTCCATGTACCTGCTCTCCCGAGACCAAGGCTCTGTGTTCCCATGTTCCTCCTCTCCCTAGCCCATGTCATGTCCTTGCCTGGTTCTGGGGTCCGAGCCCGAGGCAAGACCCAGGTACTGGGTCCTTGCCCAGTCCCTGGCTTGGAGTCCATACCATAGCCTCTTCATGTCACCTCTAGTTCTGGGAACCTATTCCGAGTCCTAGCCCAGACCCTTGTCCCCGCCTAGTCGTAGTCCTCAGTCCTCGTCCAGTTCGCTACTCCTGCTCCTGCCTAGCTCTCCTGATATCAAACAATAAACTAAACTTAATTAACCTCACAAGATGTGTCTTGCATTTGGGTCCACCCTTGCTCCCAAAGCCCTGCCATTGTGACAGTAGGACTGTCTTAGGGAGTTCAGCTCTGGATTTTTCCCTCAGGATTTACTCCAGAAGCCTTCCTAATGAGTGGGTATAGATGCAAGGCAGCGGAGGTTTGAGAACAGAGTTTTCCTTCTCCTAGGTGAGCTGCCAACCACAGCCGATGAGTCCCACTGCCCAAAATGACTAGCTTTAAGGTACCAGTTACTTGGCTTTTCCCCTTCTCCTGTCAGTAGCACTGGTTCTGATGGGCTTAGTAGCTAAGCCACATGTGAAGGCCAGGAGCTGGACTCGGCTGTCAGAGGCTTTCTGAGTTGCACGCCGTTGGGAACATTTAATAGGTGGTGGGAGCTTTTCCCCACTACCACCCCTGGCTTTAACAACCTTAAGGAACCCACTCATTAAGCTCATTAAGCCAATGCCATCCTTGTCCTGTTCACATCTGTTTGATGTGCACTCTTGTTGAAAGTTAACCAATACATTTCTGAGAGTCAATGCATCAGTTGATCACTTCTGTTGCGTGTGACTGGGTAGCTGCATAGGATGCATTACCTTTAGTTAAGTCTTCACAAATTGTGATTGTTCAGTAATCTTGCACTAATCACCCGTTCCCATTATCATTCATGTCTGTGACTCTAAAATCCACCATTTCTCAACACTTCTTCCTTACTACATTCTCCTTGGCCATTTCTCAGCAACCTCAGACTGTCCTGTGATCTTGAAAACTTTTCTTGACCTCACACTTCAGGGATCCTTTGTACCAGGATTTCATTTTATCTTTGGCTAAGCAAGACCTGTAGAGAGAACCATTTCCAAAAACAACTCTTTTCCATCTCAGTGACCTTTCTCTTCACGCCCTCTGATGCTTCTGGATTCCAGGGCTGAGAAATTACAAAGGGTGCATTGTTCTCAAACTGCCCTCCTCCTAACGAGCTAAATGCCCGAAGACAATTTCAAAAGATCTATCTTAACATTTCAATTGCGAAAACAGCAGATTGTTCTGCTACTTTGCTTCATATCTGATCTGGTATGGTTTCATCGATTTGAATATAATATCACAATGCAGAATGCCATTGCTGGATCAGTTCTAAATATTGCACTTTGCTGTTTTGGGAATTTATAGAGTCCAAAATTGCTGTCACATATTCCGTTTTACTAAAGTGCTATTCTTTATTGTGATGTAAATTACTGAGATGCTTTGAATTATCCTGAAATTGTAAATATGCTGGACAACTGATGTCCTTTCTATATTAGAATCATAAATTTACAGACTAGAAGGAAAAAATTTGACTGAACAAAATTAAATCCCTACACCTTTCATTATTGGAAAGCTACTATTTCCTTACAAAAGGCAATATTCCTTGTCTCAGCCGTACCATGCAACTTTTCAGAATCCTATAATTTATCAGGATCCTATACAATACACTTTTCCTTATTTCAAAGTGTAAAGATCTCTTCAAATCTATGACGTTAAGGTGACTGCTCCTTACTGTTGACTCTGCAAAGATTTTTTCTTTTCAATTTATGAAATCGTTTCACCAGTTTAAAGTCTTGTATTAAATTTTCTTAGCCTACCTAGAGGAAGTAAATAATCCCAGAATGTTATATTTTATTTCACAACCGGATTGTTCATTGTTCTTTAAGTATACACTCTCTGTAATTGTCAAGTAGCAAGAATAAGGAAAATATTGGTTAAATGCAGCAGAAATTATTTGGATACTTTGCACTTTGAGCAACAAGCACAATACTTTCTTAAAATGCATTCTCTTAATTGCTTATTTATAATTAATAATCTACCACTACTATACTCGATAAAAGTCAAATCAAGGTAAACTGTCTTCATGTTCTAAATGTTGGGTTCCCATAAAACTGCAGTAGAATTGCACTAGAGCAATGGTTCCCAGACTTTTTTGGGTTCCTGCCACTTTGGCTCTCAGACTGCATCTCACACTCTCCCTTTCTGGCCATTACTTAAAAACTATAAAGAACTTTGATTTATGATACTCAGTGAAAGAAAATAGGAACTTCAAATTCAAAGCAGTGACAAATAATTACAAGAATATTCAAATCTATTTAAAGCTACAAATAAATTTATTTATTTAATTACAGTAACAGTTTACATCAATGATTTTAGAGCTTAAATTAGTAATCCAGCTATTCCCTATTTTATTGCTTTTTCACCTTTCAATGAGATAGATGGGTTTGGTGCAGTGGTGCAGTTTTATTAACGACCTGGATGTGGGGGTAGAAGGGTGGGTTGGCAAGTTTGCAGCTGACACAAAGGTTGGTGGTGTTGTAGATAGTGTAGAGGATTGTCAAAGATTGCAGAGAGACATTGATAGGATGCAGAAGTGGGCTGAGAAGTGGCAGATGGAGTTCAACCCGGAGAAGTGTGAGGTGGTACACTTTGGAAGCACAAACTCCAAGGTAGAGTACAAAGTAAATGGTAGGATACTTGGTAGTGTGGAGGAGCAGAGGGATCTCGGGGTACATGCCCACAGATCCCTGAAAGTTGCCTCACAGGTGGATAGGGTAGTTAAGAAAGCTTATGGGGTGTTAGCATTTAAGAGTTGTTTAAGAGTTAAACTTGTTAGAGTTTAAGAGTCGTGAGGTAATGATGCAGCTCTATAAAACTCTGGTTAGGCCACACTTGGAGTACTGTGTCCAGTTCTGGTCACCTCACTATAGGAAGGATGTGGAGGCGTTGGAAAGGGTACAGAGGAGATTTACCAGGATGCTGCCTGGTTTTGAAAGTATACATTATGATCAGAGATTAAGGGAGCTAGGGCTTTACTCTTTGGAGAGAAGGAGGATGAGAGGAGACATGATAGAGGTGTACAAGATAATAAGAGGAAGAGATAGAGTTGATAGCCGGTGCCTCTTCCCCAGGGCACCACTACTCAATACAAGAGGACATGGCTTTAAGGTAAGGGGTGGGAAGTTCAAGGGGGATATTAGAGGAAGGTTTTTCACTCAGAGAGTGAGTGGTGCATGGAATGCACTGCCTGAATCAGCGGTGGAGGCAGATACACTTGTGAAGTTTAAGAGACTACTGGACATGTATATGGAGGAATCTAAGGTGGGGGCTTATATGGGAGGCAGGGTTTGAGGGTCGGCACAACATTGTGGGCCGAAGAGCCTGTACTGTGCTGTACTATTCTATGTTCTCGACATCAGGCTGACCGTCACTCTGAAGGGGCGTCAGATCCCCATGTTCAGTAATTGTAGTCTGTTTTGTTGTTTTGGAAGAAGCTGGGCAACTGCACTAAAACTGTGCTCCACTAACTATGATGCTGGAAAGGCAATGAAGAACATCTTGATCTTTTTCCACAGTGCAGGATAGCATTCAGAGGTTTCTTTCTGCAACTGTTAAGTCTTGATATGAAATTTTGAACCTCAGCTTCATCTTATTTTGTAGCAAGATCAGTTCATCTTCAATACTTCCTGTTAATTCCTCATTACATCTGTTCAGAAATGGATTTATTACCTAATTTGGAATTTGAAGGAGTGAAGATCCTGAAATCTCTCCGACACGTTGCTCACCCTGGTGGGCACAGTACACTTGAAGATAATCATATGGCATTCTTTCTTTCTTTCTTTCTACTCCAACTCCAAGAGACTCAGGAACTAGGAAAGTCATGATGGCCAATGTTGCACTTAAATAGGGTTAACTTGGACAGAAATGTGTAGACAACTGATTTGACTTTGATAAGATTCAGATTATTATAATTTCCTTGCCAGTAAAATTAAGTTTCATTTAACTTTGCAAATAAATCTGACATCAAAGCAATGCCATGCCTAATATTCTTGATTTGATTACAGAATGAAGCATTGACATAGTGTCTCAGGCAGTTTCCTTTTGAGAACCATCTGACTTCTGTGTAAAATGGCTAGAGTTCAAACTGTTCATTATTGATCATTTGCAAATGTCCCTCCATTCTTCCAGAAGGGAGAGGAGCAGAAGAAAGGAAACTATAGGCCAGTTAGTCTGAACTCAGTGGTTGGGAAGATGTTGGAGTCGATTGTTAAGGATGAGGTCTCAGGGTACTTGGATGCACGATAAAATAGACTGCAGTCAGCATGGTTTCCTCAGAGAAAAATCTTGCCTGACAAATCTGTTGGAAGTCTTTGAAGAAATACCAAGCAGAATAGATAAAGAAGAATCAGTTGATGTTGTGCACTTGGATTTTCAGAAGGCCTTTGACAAGGTGCCACACATGAGGCTGCTTAAAAACCTATCCCATGGTATTACAGGAAAGATTCTGGCATGGATAAAGCAGTGGCTGATTGGCAGAAGGCAAAGAGTGGGAATAAATGGAGCCTTTTCTGACTGGCTGCCTGTGACTAGTGGTGTTCCACAGGGGTCTGTGTTGGGACCGAGTCTTTTTATGTTGTATGTCAATGATTTGGATGATGGAATTGATGTCTCTGTTACAAAGTTTGCAGATGATATAAAGATAGGTGGAGGGGTAGGTAGTTCTGAGGAAGTAGAAAAGCCACAGAAGGACTTAGACAGATTGGGAGAATGGGTAAAGAAATGGCAGATGGAATACAGTGTTGGGAAGTGTATAGTTATGCATTTTGGTAGAAGAAATGGAAGGGTTGACAGTTTTCTAAATGGAGAGAAAATACAAAAATTTGAGGTGCAAAGGGAACGTGGGAGTCCTTGTGCAGGATTTCCTCACTGTCAATTTGCAGGTTGAGCCTGTGGTGAGGTAGGCAAATACAATGATAGCATTCCTTTGAAGAGGACAAGAATATAAAAGCAAATATGCAATGTTGAAACTTTATAAAGTGCTGGTGTGGCCTCACTTGGAGTATTGTGAGCAGGTTTGGGCCCTGATGTGCTGAACCTGGAGAGGGTTCAAAGGAGTTTCACAAAAATGATTCCAGGAGAATGGCTTGTCATATGAAGACTGTTTGATGGCCCTGGGCCTGTATTCACTGGAATTCAGAAGAATGAGGGGTGACCTCATTGAAACCTGTTGAATGGTGAAAGCCCTGATAGAGTTGATGTGGAGAGGATGTTTCCTATGGTGGGTGAGTCTAAGACCAGAGGACACAGCCACAGAATAGAAGGATGTCCTTTTAGATGAGGAGGAATTTCTTTAGCCAGATAGTGGTGAATCTGTTGAATTCATTGCCTCAGGCAACCGTGGAGGCCAAGTCTTTATGTATATTTAAGGCAGAGGTCGATAGATTCTTGACTGGTCAGGGCATGAAGGGATATGGGGAGAAGGTAGGAGTTTGGGGCTGAGATGAAAATTGAATCAGTCATGAGGAAATGGTGAAGCAGACCCAGTGGGCCAAATGGCCCTAATTCTATTCCTGTATCTCATAGGTTTTATAGAAATAACAAGCAGGATAGACAAAGGAGAATCAGTGGATGTTGTGTACTTGGATTTTCAGATGGCCTTTGTCAAGGTACCGCACATGAGGCTGCTTAGCAAGATAAGAGCCCTTGGTATTACCGGAAAGATACTAGCATGGATAGAGCATTGGCTGATTGGCAGAAGGCAAAGTGTGGGAATAAAGGGAGCCTATTCTGATTAGCCACTGGTAACTGATGTGTTCCACAGGGTTTGGTGTTGGGACTGCTTCTTTTTACGTTGTATGTTAATGATTTGGATTATGAAATTGATGGCTCTGTGACCATGTTTGAGGATGATATGAGATAGGTGGAGGGGCAGGTGGTGTTGAGGATGCAGGGAGTCTACTGAAGGACTTAGAAAAATTAGGAGAATGGACAAAGAGGTGGCAGATAGAATACAGGGTCGGGAAGAGCATGGCCACGTGCTTTGGTAGAAGAGATAAAAGCATAGACTCTTTTCTAAATGGGGAGAAAATTCAAAAATACAATGTGTAAAGGGAGATGGGAGATACCATGCAGGATTCCCTAAAAGTTAATTTGCTGGTTGCGCGGTGGTGAATAAAGCAAAGGCAATGTTAACATTCATTTCAAAAGGACTAGAATATAAAAGCAACAATGCCATACTAAGGCTTTATAAGGCACTGATGAGGCGTCACAGAGTATTGTGAGCAGTTTTGGGACCCCTGTCTAAGAGGTGATGTGCTGACATTGGAGAAAGTTCAAAGGAGGTTCAGGAGAATGATTCCAGGAATGAAAGGGTTATCATACGAGGAGCACTTGATGGCTCTGGGCCTGTACTCACAGGAATTTAGAAGAATGAGGATGGAATCTCATTGAAACCTATGAAATATTGAAGGACCTCAATAGTGTGGATGTTGCCAGCAGTAGGGGAGTCTAGGACTAGAGGGCACAACCTCAGAACAGAAAGACATCAGTGGAGTTTGTGATGAAATCTGGAGATGACACATTGAACAGTTGAGGGGAGCAGAGGCAGTTGTTAGAGAAGAAAGTTATCCAGATCTGTCTGGACCACTTTCTGAAGTCCCAGAGTCAACTCCTACAACCACCATGGAGGAGTGTTATGTATTTAATATTTCAGTAATATTTAAGCAATATTATAAAGATATTGTTTGATTAAGCATTCTTTGTTGTTTACATAATGCATTGCAGGTATCTGTAAAAGTACATAAATGGCATACGTCATCACGCCATCACATGATATATGTGCACCTTATTCAATAAAAAATAAAGTCTGACTCGTTAATACTGTACTAGAGTAGTGAGTGCCAATAACATGTGGGCGGGACCCAGAAATAGCATGATTTCTGCAGTCCATATTTCTCATGATATTAGCCAAATTGCTTTTCATATTGCTTTTCAACAACTATAACGTGCATCGAGCAAAGCCTGAGAGAAAAGTGGGTTAGCAGGAGATGAGGTGATTATGTGATCTTTGTAATCAATTATGAGGCACTGAGGATAAAATACTAATAATAAGTAATTAATTTCCTAGCTTCATCCTATAATCCCCCAGTTACCTCTCTTAGAAACTCCTACCTCCCCCAGGGGGCGATATTGCCCCCAGTGGAAAACACTGCTCTAGAGCTAAATAAAGGGAGCACACAAGAGGTTGCTTTTGCATCTCCCCCTCCCCCTCCAGCTTTCAAATCCCTTACTCACTCTTCCTTCAGTTAGTCCTGACGAAGGGTCTCGGCCTGAAACGTCGACTGCACCTCTTCCTAGAGATGCTGCTTGGCCTGCTGCGTTCACCAGCAACTTTGATGTGTGTTGCTTGAATTTCCAGCATCTGCAGAATTCCTGTTGTTTGCTTTGTAAAGGGGTGTTTTCCTTATTCACTTTTTGTTTGGGATTAGAGCTTTGCTGATAAGGCCAGCATTTGTTTCTAGTCCTTAGCTTCCATTGAGAATGTTGCATAAGCCAATTTCTTGAATTGTGAATGTATTATTGAGAAATCGATAACTTCATTCATGGTCTTCAGACAAATGGTCAGAAATAGGGATGTTCACTGATGATTGCACAATTCCATTCACAGCTCTTTAGAGTACGATGCATGTCATGTCTGCCCACAGTATGACCCAAACAAATTTCAGGCATGGGCTGATAAGTACGAGTGACATTAGTGGCATAAAAATGCTAGACAAACTCCAACAAGCAGGTCTAACTACCTATCTCTGATACCTATTGGTATTAACATCTTAAGGTCGTTGCCATTAACATCCCAGAGGTTGACAGAATCTCAACTTGACCAGTGACAAAAATATCATGTCTGCAAGTATTGGTCAGCGGCTGGCTATTCAGTGGCAATTAACTTATCTCCTGACATTGTAAGTCATTTCCATCGTTTATAAAGTGCAGGTTAGGTCATGATCAAACCCCTGGCTAACTACAGCAGCAGCAACCCTCAGGAAGCTCGACACCATCTCGGACATAGAAACCTCTTTGCTGGCACCCCGTCCTCCACTTCCAGCACACGGTGGTTGCAATGTTTATCATCTTTGAATAGCATTGAAGTTATTCACTGGCCTCCTCCTATATCAAAATGTGCAAGGGCAGCAGGACTGTGCCAACTTTTTCACCTGTAGACTTCCCTCCAAGATTACCATCCTTATTTTCAAATATTTTGCTCTTCCTTCAATACTGGGTCTAAGTCCTGGAGCTCCCTCCTCACCTGTACTCTGGGAGCACCTTCCTCGGGGGGATTGCAATATTTCACGAAGGCGGCCCCACCATCTCGCAAAGGGCAATTAGGGCGATAAATGCAGGCCTTGCAATTGATGTACAGATCCTGATAATGAAATTAAAAATTCTACCGCCTGATAGCATTTTTGTGTTTGCAATAACCTCTGAAACTGCTGAATCTTGACCAGTTCTTATCATGTCAACAAAAAAACTTGCACCTTGTCATTGCCTTAATCCCCTCCGCTCATCAGTAGACATGCAGAGAATGAAGTTCTTTATAGTTTTGGGAGAAAGAACAGTAGACATTCTCTTTCTGTTGGCATGGAGAAAAGAGTGTGGATGGTGGGATGGTAGGAGGGAACGTGTCAGCTGACTGAGATTTTTGGTGACATTACTAAAACATGTGACAGTGAACAGAAAAGCAATCTATTGGAAAATGTGCATTTGTGCCCAAGCTGTGGTAGTGTTGAGTGCACAGAACATGTGATGCTGAGAACTATGCACTGATAATGGCTACAATTTACAGAGAATTAATTTCCTTTTTTAAAATTTTGTTTTGTGTACACAGGCTGTCAGTAAGTAACCAACATTTCCAGAGGTTGTAATAACAGTTTGTACAGCTGCTCTTCCAGAACATTTGCATTCCTTTAGGGCATCAATCCACATATTTGCATGTAAAATCATAACACCAAAATGTGCTGTTTATGTTTTGGAGAGAACTGACCTATTCATATATCTTACCTACTTGTTAACATTTGCTATTCAAGAATGAGGGCCAGGTGCTTACTACCTGGAATTTCTGTTCTGTTAGGAAGCACAGCAAATATCCCCAGCCTTGTCCCTTTCAGGCATTTGGTTGGTTGAACTATTTCCCTCCATTGTCTTAAGTACATTTCAGCAGCTTCAGCATCTATGTATCAAAAAAAGAACAAAATCCCATTTTCTAATTGATATTCATGATCTCAGGCTGTCCCAGTTCAGACTTCTCACTGTCAGGCCAATCATTAAAGTTACAAGTCATAGCCTTAATGTAGGCAAAAGACCTCATCAGCAATTAAAGGGATGGTTGAAATAACTAAGTCCCAACCACAATGGGATCACTTTCATCACTGAAAGTTCAGAATGATCCCTTAGAGTGTACATAGTTTATAGACGGCATGATAACATTCATGGGAATATGGAGTCAGTGTGAGTGCCCACATTGTTGAAGTTGATTGATTCCATGTTCTGTCTAAGTTATTAATACTTCCAATATATAGCTGAGCCAGTCTTTCCTTATCTGGCTAACTGCTGAACAGGAAACTATCCTCACAGAAAGATATTCTATCTTTCCAGATTTTTTTTTTTTTTTTGCTTAGCTGCTTTTGCTGTTGTGAGAAAGGCTTAGAAATGATCTTTAGAGACGATTCCAACTTTAGGCATTCAATTTTTTTTTGAAGCACAGTTCTTAAGTAAATTTCAAATCCAAGAAGTGCTGTTGAACTTAACTATAAAACTGCCTTTTTGTAAATTTCATAATTCTTTTCATCTGCTTGTCAAACTGATAACCTGCAAGAATCAAATTGAAACCTGCAGAGGACTTTCTGATGAAGTAGAAGATAATGGGGTGATGTCACTATGTAGAGGGTGGGAAAATTGTTCTGGCTTAGTTCCTGGAACAGTGTGGAACATCTTGCTCTTACAAACTCAGCTGCAGATCTTTGCGTTGGATACTATAACAAGTTATGTTTCATTGGAGTTAAGCAGGGTCTGCTGTCTCATAGGTCAGTCACTGCTGCCACAATCCTTAATTCTATTGCATAGATTATTGACATAATGTCCAGATTTTGTGGTTCATATAATGGAGGGACTGTGAGAATGCACCAATATCAAAGAATAGATTGTTGCCAATTTTTAACATTCATTCACTGCTGCTTAAAAAAATAAAAAGGGATCTCAGAAAACTAAATTGAGAGAGAGAGATGGAAGAACTGGCCACAGAATCATACAGCAAAGGGATCAGCCCATTGGTCACGAATCATTACCAGGACTAGACAGTGTCAAAATAAGGAGGATGTTACTGTCTGAAAAGAGTTGAGAAACAGGGGTCACAGTTTTGAGATATTTGGTATGCCATTTGGGACTAAGGTCAGGAGAAATATCTTCACTTGGACGAAGCACCGGTGCTTTGGGTAGATGGAGCTCGTCAGCCTGGGAAGGCAGTCCATCTAAGAGAGGGAAAACTCTAATTTCAAACCTCTGCTGCCTTGCTGCCATACCCACTGATGGGACAGGCTTCGGGAGTAAACCCTGAGGACAAATCTGGAGCTGGAGTCCCTAAGGCAGTCCAACGTTGCCTTCAACTTCGTTCTGGCAACTCCTGCAACGACACTGTGGCAAGCTGTATCGGCCCTTGCCCTTCCCTTGGACAACATTGGTGTTGTGGAGAGGGGAGACTTGCAGCACGGGCAACTGCCGGTCTTCCGTACAACCTTGCCCAGGCCTGCGCCCTGGAGACGACACTCCAGCGTCGCCTCACCGCGACGGCACAACACGGAAAGCAGCAATCTACCGGTTATAAGCCTGCGCTCGATTGGCGTAGAGCAGGGCACCAGGGGTTGCTTTCGACGGAGGGGGAGACCATCACGTCTCACTGGAAGCTACCGGCCCCTCAAGCAGGGCAGCGCCCAGCCAGTTAGGGGCTGTCCTGCCACGGTCTGCCCGCTCCACTGGGTGCGTGGGGCTCAGGGGTACAAGTAGCCCCGACTGTAAACGCTGCACCAAGCACAACTAGAAGACAAAGAAAGAAGCCAGCACTCAGACTGGATGCTGGAATATACGAACTATGACCACTGGTATATCAGATGACCTTCGGGAGATCAGCGACACACGCAAGACAGCAGTGATTAACAATGAACTGTCGAGACTCCAAGTGGACATCGCAACGCTCCAAGAAACATGTCTCGCAGAATCGGGAACCCTACGTGAAAGAGACTATACCTTCTTCTGGTAGGGGAAGGGCTCAGACAAGACCAGGCAGCATGGTGTCGACTTTGCTGTGAAGAACTCACTGCTGAAGATGGTAGAGCCTAGCGAGAAAGGGACGGAGTGGATTTTCTCCCTTTAACTCCACACATCCGACGGGCCTGTCAACCTTGTCAGCGTCCATGCCCCAACCCTCTACTCTACACAAGACGCAAAGGACAAGTTCTACGACCAGCTCTCAATGATGATACAGGAGATCCCAAGTCAGGAACAGTTGCTGCTACTTGGCGACTTCAATGCCAGAGTGGGCGCTGACCACGACTCCTGGCCAAGCTGCCTGGGGCGGTATGGGATTGGCAGCATGAATGACAACGGACAATGACTGCTCGAGCTTTGCATGCTCCATGAATTGTGTGTCACCAACACCTACTTCCAGACCAAAGCTCAGCACAAAGTGTCCTGGCGACATCCCCGCTCCAAACACTGGCACCAGCTAGACCTGATAATCACAAGACGCCATCACCTGAGAAACTTGCTCATGACTCGCTCCTTTCAGAGTGCCGACTGTGACATGGATCACTCTCTGGTTTGCTGCAAGATCAGACTTTGGCCGAAGAAGATGCACCACGCCAAGCCCCCAGGGAAGCAGCGCATCGATGCCAGTAAGACACAACACCCAGACAAAGCGGCAAAGTTCATCAAGTCACTGGAGGATGCTCTCCTTGCAGACCCACCAGAAGGAGATGCTCAGCAGAGATGGGATTCTCTCGGGGACACTATCCACAGCACTGTGCCCAAGGCCTTTGGGAAGAAACGGGGCAAGACACAGGACTGGTTTGAAGCGAGCTCAAGTAAGCTCACCGCTGTCATCGAGGTGAAGCGTGTTGCACTACTAGAGCACAAACACCACCCCACCCAGGCAACACTGCAAGCGCTAGGGACAGCATGAAGCAAGGCCCAGGAAACAGCCAGACGCTGTGCAAATGACTACTGGCTACAACTATGTGAAAGCATTCAGTCATCATTTGGCACAGGCAACATCCGTGGAGTGTACGAGGGGATCAAGAAAGCCATCGGGCCAACCCAGAGCAAGACAGCACTGTTGAAAAGCATAACAGGCGAGACCATCGATGACAAAGGCAAGTAGATGGAGAGATGGCTGGAGCATTACTCTGAACTCTTCTCCAGAGAAAACAGCATTTCGGACAGCGAGCCAGACGCCGTGGAATGCCTGCCTGTCATGGAGGAACGGGATGCATTGCCGACTGCCGACGAGCTGAGTAAAGCCATCGACAGCCTGCCCACTGAGAAGGCACCAGGATTGGATAGCATTCCACCAGAGGCCATCAAATGCTCAAAGGGCGTCCTGCTAAGCCATCTGCACGAACTACTGTGCCAGTGCTGGAGAGAGGGAGCAGTGCCACAAGACATGAGAGACTGCAACATTGTCACCCTATATAAGAACAAAGGGGATAGAAGCGACTGTAACAGCTACAGGGGAATCTCCTTGCTGAGCATCGTTGGGAAGGTCTTTGCCCGTGTGGAACTGAACAGACTGCAGAAAATAGCTGAAAGGGTATATCCCGAGTCTCAGTGCAATTTCAGGTCAGAACGCTCCACAATCGACATGATCTTCTCCCTTCGACAGCTACAAGAGAAATGCAGAGAGCAAAGACAACCACTCTACGTCGCTTTCATTGACCTTACAAAGGCCTTTGACCTTGTGAGCAGAGACAGCCTGTTCAAAATCCTTGCCAGGATTAGTTGTCCCCTGAGGCTCCTCAGGATAGTTCAGTCATTCCATGCAGACATGAAGGGCGTCGTTCAGTTCGACGGATCTTCTTCGGAGGCCTTCAACATCCGCAGCAGTGTGAAGCAAGGCTTTGTGCTTGCCCCCACCCTGTTTGGCATCTTCTTCACAGTCATGCTGAAGCACGCCTTTGGAACATCAACTGATGGTGTCTACCTCCACACCAGATCGGACGGGAGGCTGTTCAGTCTGTCCCGGCTGAGGGCGAAAACCAAGGTTCGTTAAGTACTCATCAGGGACATGTTGTTTGCAGACGACGCAGCACTGGCAACACACGCTGAAGACCAACTGCAACGCTTCATGGACAGCTTCTCAAGAGCCTGCCAGGACTTCAGCTTGACCATCAGCCTGAAGAAGACCAACGTGTTGGGCCAAGGCGTTGAGCACCCCCCTGCCATTACCATCAACAACTACGAGCTGGAGGTAGTTCACGAGTTTACATACCTTGGCTTCACCATCACAGACAATCTCTCCCTAGACCCTGAGATCAACAGACGGATCGGACGAGCAGCCTCAACATTCGCCAAGCTGACAAAGAGTCTGGGAGAACAGAAAGCTGACAACGCACACCAAGGTTGCAGTCTACAGGGCCTGCGTCCTCAGCACACTGCTTTACGGCAGCGAGACCTGGAGCCTCTACTCCAGACAAGAGCGGCGTCACAACGCTTTCCACATTTGTGGGCAGAACTGAAAAAGCGTGTGCGAGCAAGGAGGCCTACAAACCTGACTCAGTTACACCAGTTCTGTCTGCAGGAATGGAACAAAATTCCAGCAACTTACTGTGAGAAGCTTGTGCAAGGCTACCCAAAACATTTGACCCAAGTTAAACAATTTAAAGGCAATGCTACCAAATACTAACCAAGTGTATGTAAACTTCTGACCCACTGGGAAAGTGACGAAAGAAATAAAAGCTGAAATAAATCATTCTCTCTACTATTATTCTGACATTTCACATTCTTAAAATAAAGTAGTGATCTTAACTGACCTAAGACAGGGAATGTTTCTAGGATTAAATGTCAGGAATTGTGAAAAACTGAGTTTAAGTATATTTGGCTAAGGTGTATGTAAACTTCTGCCTTCGACTGTGTGTGTATATATATATATTTGTACAGTACTGGATCAAGGAACTTGATGTATTTTTTAATGCTGAAGGAACTAAAGGATACAAGGGCGTGGTAGAAAGAGGGTGGGGTGTTTTAAGTGGATGATCAGCCATGTTCAGTTTGAGTGGTGGTACAAGTCTGAAGGGCTAAATGGCCTTTTTTGTTTTTAACTGTAGTTAAGCATCAAAAGAAAACGCTCAGCTTTATTTACTGGTTGGTAGAAAAGTCACATTAGCTTCAGGTTCAGTTTGTTCCATGTTTAAATTGGAGATATCTCAAGTGTTTTGCAATCAGAGATAGATATTTGCATGAAACTGGTAATGGATGAATGGTTTGCCCTAGCTGAGGTGAATGCAAATTTCCCATATGCTAATAACGTTATTGAGAAATTCTTACAGATCTCAGCAGGATGGATGCAGTATGGATATTTCCCTTTGGCTGAATTATCTAAAACTAGGGGTCGCAGTCTCAATATGGAGCAGTCATATAGAAACAAGACGAGGAGATGTTTCTTGACTCTCCCTACTCTCTGTGAAGTTTCAGAATTCTCTGCTCAGATGGCTATTGAATCTCAGTCATTGTGTTCATTTGCACAAGACAGTCAAATTTCTCTATATTATGAAAATCAACGGAATTGGTGCTGATGAGGCAAATCTTGATGAATGATGGTGCGGACTGGAAGACACACATTGTCTTCAGCTCCTAATTTCTAATGTAATGTATCTATGACAGCTACTAAGAATAAGCATTTGGATTTACCCTGACTGTCTCTCCACAGATGCAGGATGCCATTGCTGCCCTCATGTGACAATCCAAGCACACCCAATGCACCAGAAGAATGGTGGACAATTAAACTCTGTCAGTGATGTGTAACTACACATCTGCACCAAATTCCCCAGGAGCTGCAATGATCTTTTACAGCGTGGCAGTCTAATACCCCCTTAAGATGTGGTTGCTAGGCCACAAATAATATGTAATCCAAATTTGGGTAGTTATACCTTTGAGGAACTGCACCAATGGAGAGTTGAGGAAAGTGTGATATTTTACCCACAGACCAAAAAGTAGGAAAGGTAATGTCTTGGTCCTCCTCCTCTTGAAAATGCCTGACTACTCATCCCTCAATCTTTCTCTTGTACCTCCAGCACTCATTTCTTGGTTTACTTGCCGCTCTCCACTTATGCTGTCCTCACTAGTTGGTTAACTTCATAGGACTAATTTCATGAATCCTTGCTATCATGGAGCCTCCTTTCCCAGCTTCAAGCATCAGCAAATACCAAACTTGCTTCTCATGATTTCAATGGATTTATTAAGCTAAAGGCATGAAGAACTAGTTAATGATTGGACTATAACACTGAAGGTCCCTTTGGGGGAGAGTTGAGAAGAATCTGGAGAGAATAACATGGGATTAGTACAGAATTTGTATAAGTAGGCACTTGACAGTGAGTGTGGGCTCAGTGGACTGTAAGACCACTTTCCAGGCTCATTGGCTCCACGGATATGTTGTTGGTAGTTCTATTTTTTTTTTACTGAACAAACACAAATGAGCCAATAAAGACTGCACTTCTTCTCTGGTTAGGCGTCAAAGCATGACTCAGGAGGAGTGTGGGATGCTTTGATATGTTAAAGTTGATATATAAATTGTTAAAGTTGATATATAAATAGATGTTACTGTTGACATTAGATAGTTGTTCACTTTCCAGGAAGTTTCAGATTTGACTACCTCTCTCAATTGGACTCTTAACTCTCAGTCTTGTCCCACGAAACAAACTAATTCTTCAATTCAACTTGACCAATTCTTCCAATAATTTATTCATTTGCCCTCTTTGTATCTTGAATAACAACAAAACAGGTCATGCGTAACCAAAGCCTTTTAGAGTGTTTGCTGGGTTCTAGTAACTTCAAATGAGTGACATGGGAGATCTGAAAATAAAAATAAGACTGTAGATGCCATATATAGGAAATAAAAACAGAAAATTCTGGAAACACTCAAGGAAACATATCTGTAGAGAGAAGTATAATTAACATTTCATGTCCAAGACCCTTCATCAAAATGGTTTTGATGAAGGTTTCGGATCTGAGTTGCTATCGCTCCTCTCTTCACAGATATCGTCTGATCTGCTCAGTTTCCAGCAATTTTTGGGTTTCTTATTATTAATGTGGAAGGTTTCTTATTTTCCTCTAAAAAGAAAGTGTAGTGTATTTAATATTTCAGTAATATTTGAGTTATATTGTAAATATAACTCAAAAGGGGAGGAGGAGAAGATGGCGACACGACGCAGCGCGAGTAGTCTCTCTGGTGAAATGATGTTGTATTTGTAAGTAGGATGCCGTGCACAATTCTGATTTGATGGAGACAGCCGTGAGAGCACGGAGGAACATCTGGATTAACTTCTGAAATGCCCGGTTCGCTGCCGCTGCTACTGTGCGATTGAGAATCTCTGGAGGGAAGGCCCCAAAATCCTTGGCTTTGCCTGCTGCTGGCAACCGGAGCTGAGGTCGAAGCGTTCAGCAGAGATGGTGCTGGGTGCTTGGTGTCGGAGGGCTGATAGGAGCTCGAAGTTTTCAGACGACCCAGAGTCGGACCGTGGTCGGGTATGGCAGGGAGAGTTTTCTTTCTTTTCCCGTCTGCGTGAGATATGGGACTTTCAAGAGATGTTGAACTTTTTGTCGTGCTCACAGCTTGTTCTTCATCAAGCTACAGTATTGTTTGCACTGTTGTAACTATATGTTATAATTATGTGTTTTTTGTCAGTTTTTCAGTCTTGGTCTGTCCTGTGTTTCTGTGATATCACACTGGAGGAATATTGTATCATTTCTTAATGCATGCATTGCTAAATGACAATAAAAGAGGACTGCATGTCCTCATAATCTAATCTAAATATATTGTTTGATTAAGCATTCTTTGTTCACATAATTCATCCATATGTAGAAAATATGTGAATGCCATATACTATTATGTCACAATGCTATTGGGCAGACAAAGAACCTTGAACATTGATGGAAATCACTTTTGTTTTTTTTATCTCTGTTTATTTCACTGGGAGGTTTAAAAGGAGCTTTAAAATAATCAAATGATATGCTTTGTCAGATTACCTTACCATCTGGGAGGGTGGTCCATGACCAATGTAGAAAAGCAGACTGTCAGGCTATCTGCTAATTTTTCATACTTTGGAGAGGAAGGGTGAGAATTTGAATAGGTCCTGTTATTCGTGACTTTTCTCCAGGTAACTGAAGTAAAACATCAGAGGAAATCTGCTCCTCAAAAGTTTTCTGTGGTTAACTTGCCCACAGAAAAAAAGTAACCTCTGAGGAATCAGTACCAGATTGTTGATTTTTTTTGTAGTTTTAGCTTTCTGTACACTTGCTTATTTTTTTTTATAATCACCAATTTGTCTGTAAACGTTTAGTAACCTAGTATTATATTTGGCTGTATACTTCTGTAATTTCCTTGTCTGTAAAATTGAAATGTAACTCAAACAGTACCTTTTCATGGGCTGTTAAAAGAAGATTCCCTTATCTAACCAGTTAGTTAGACCAGTTTTCAGTACAAAGGGAGAGTATAAGGTGAAGTTCACTTGTTACTTTTTTACTTGCCTTACTTGTCCTTTCAAGGTGACACCGCTTGACTTGTGCTATGAGAAATAGTTACTAAAATAGCTCTAACCATAAAATTTGAGTCTCATTTTAGATTTCTGAAGACCATGTTAACTTGTCATCATGGTCAAGATACTACAGCATACAGACCCACTGCCATCCGTACAACAAAACTACAACTCCAGTTGGGGATTGCCATGTTGCATTGTCTCTGACCAAGGACACATTTCACTGGAAGTGTATGTCAGGAGTTATGCCAGCTGATGAACATTGAATGTTTCTTCCAATGTCCACCATCAAGAGTCATCAGGCCAGGTGAAATGAATGAATGGAACTATTGGTCCCAACACAGATCTCTGTGGAACACCACTAGTCACCAGCAGCCAACCAGAAAAGGCTCCCTTTATTCCCACTCTTTGCCTCCTGCCAGTCAGCCACTGTTTTATTCATGCTAGAATCTTCCCTGTTATACCATGAGCTCAAAGCTTATAAAGCAGCTTCAGGTGGGGCACCTTGTCAAAGGACCTTCTGAAAATTCAAATACGCAACATCAACTGACTCTCCTTTGTCTATCCTGCTTGTTACTTCTTCAAAGAATTCCAACAGAGTTGTCAGGTAAGATTTTCCCTTGAGGAAACCATGCTGACTACAGTCTATTTTATCATGTGCCTCCAAGTATCCTGAGACCTCATCCTTAACAATCGACCCTGACATCTTCCCAATCACTGAAGTCAGACTAACTGGCCTGTAGTTTCCTTTCTCCTGCCTCTCTCCCTTCTTGAAGAGTGGAGTGACATTTGCAATTTTCCAAGCTTCTGGAACCATTCCAGAATCTAGTGATTCTTGAACAATTATTACTAATGCCTCCACAACCTCTTCAGCCACCTCTTTCAGAACTCTGGGGTGTAAACCATATGGTCCAGGTGGCTTATCTGCATTCAAACCTTTCAGTTTCCCAAGAACTTTCTCCCTAGTAATGGTAACTTCACATACTTCATGACCCCTGACACCTGGGCTTTCCACCATATTGCTGGTGTCTTTCACAGTGAAGACTAATGCAAAATACTTACTGAGTTTATCCGCCATTTCCTTGCTCCCCATTACTACCTCTCCAGCATTGTTTTTCCAGTGGTCTGAGATCCATTTTTACCTCTCTCTTGCACTTTACGTATCCAAAGAAACTTTAGGTATCCTCTTTTATATTATTGGCTAGCTTACTTTGTATTCCATGTTTACCTTCTTAACTAATTTTTAGTTACCTTCTGTTGGCATTTAAAAGCTTCCCAATCCTCTAACTTCCCACTCATTTTTGCTCTATTATGTGCTCTCTCTTTGGCTTTTATGTTGGCTTTGATTTCTCTTGTTAGCTACGGTTGTGTCACCTTTCCTTTAGAATACTTCTTCCTCTTTGGAATGTATATATCCTATGCCTTCCTAATTTCTTCCAGAAATTCCAGCCATTGCTGCTCTGCCATCATTCCTGCCAGTGTTCTTTTCCAATCAATTCTGGCCAACTCCTCTCTCTTGCCTCTGTAATTCCTTTACTCCACTGTAATACTAATACATCTGACTTCAGCTTCTCCTTCCCAAAATTTCAGGGTGAATTCAATCATTTATGATCACTTGCCCTGAAGGGTTCTTTTACCTTAAGCTCTCTAATTGTTTCTGGTACATTGCACAACACCCAATCCAGAATAGCTGATCCTCTAGTGGGTCAATCACGAGTTGCTCCAAAAAAGCCAACTCACAGGCACTGTAGAAATTCCCCCTCTTGGAATCTAGCACCAACCTGATTTTCCCAATCTACCTGCATATTGAAATATCCCATCGCCCTTTAGGCATGCAATTTCTATCTCTCATTGTAATTTGTAGACCACTTCCTTACTACTATTTGGAGGTCTGTATGTAACTCCCATCAGGGCCTTTTTACCCTTGCAGACAGACCGTCTACTTGACTATTCTGTGACGTTCACCCAAGCTCTTGTGTCTGTTTTTCAGTGGGTTTCTGCCACCTTCAGCAATCTAGCAGAAGGAGAACACACCTTAATTTCTGGAGAGTAGGTTCTGGTCATCAAGCCATTGGGCACATGTGGGAAGGTGCTGTTGATCACTATTTCAAAGGTCGAAGGAAAAAGTAAGTGGAAACACATTAGACACTGTAAGTGCGCTAAGGTGGTTTCAAGAAGTGTGAAGATGTTCTCCCCATCCTATTACTGCTATCTTTGGATTACCTAAAACTTCTAGTAATTTATCCCCCTCAGCGCGTAGAATGATTGCATTTCTTACTTTAATGGCGAAAAGATGTATTCTACAACATTGGAAGGAGATTAATGCCCCAACTACGTTTTTTTGGTTCTCTCAAACGATACTGTGTCTAAATTTGGAAAAAATCAGAATCTTTATGATACTTCAGTTAAATTTGAACAGACCTGGAGATCTTTTATTCAATATTTTCATTTAATGTAACTATTTCTTTTCTCTCTCTGATCATATATACACTCCCTTCGTGGATTTTATCTGCTATTAGTTGGAGGTTGGGTTTGAGGACGTGATTGTTTAATTTGTTCAAGTCTACTATTTACCTAGTTAGCCCATTGCTTTGCTTTGTAGGTTAGTTGTATGGTAGGTTTTTTTGGGGGGTGGTTTTCTGGGTTTCTTTCTCCTTTATCGATATATATGGAAAATTAGTATACAACTATATTACCCTGTTACTTTATGACTAACTTACATTGTTTGCATTGTTTTTTTTTGTATTAATATTTCTTGTATATCTATATCGTAACAATATATTGGTTGCTATATGTTTTACCTCTCATGTACTAATTCAATAAAAAGATTTAAAAAGAAGTGTGAAGATAGAGACAGCAAACGCTAAGGATAATGTGCTTGTAACCTCTGACTTTTTGCCTGTGCCACTGGGATTCAGTAAATAAATCACTAACCGGTCAGAAGACATCAAATGTAGGGTTATTAACCACTGGACCTGATGGGACTCATCCTGATGCTTGTTGTTGTTACACGTTTACCAGTCTTATCCAGGTAGACTGGTTTGCAGTACAAAGGGAGAGTATGAGGACAAATTCCTTTGTCTTACTTGTCTTATTATCTTACTTAAGTACTATCTTATTTGTCTTGGTGTTACAAGCTGGCACTGTTTGACCTGTACAAAGGTCCAAAGGTACAATTTAATGTCGGAAAAATGTATATAATATGCTTTTTCTTCGCAATCATCCACAAAAACAAAGGGGTGTCCCAAAGAATGATCGACAGTTAAACGTGAGAACCCCAAAGTCCCCCCTCCTCAACTCCCCCCTCCTGCATGTAAGTGGCAGTGAACAGCAATCCGCCCTCCCCCCACCGGCAAAAAAAAGGCGAGCATTGGCGCCGCTACCGAGCACTCAAGCATGAGCAAAGCAACAGCAAAGACACAGACTTGCAGTCACCCCACAAACTTCGCATTTCACTCGGTATTCGACATACCACAGGTTCTCTCTCTCCCTAATAAGGGAGAAAGAGGTGTCTCCATTTTCCCAGCGAGCGGGGAGACATAACAAACAACTCACTGGTTTACAATGTTAAAAGTCTGCTACATCGCTTTTATCGAGCTCTGTGCCTGAAGGTCGCAAAGATCCCGGGTCTCCAGCCACACAGTCGCAGATATCCTGACTCCCCCGAGGACACACGGGTCTCCTGTCGTGACACCGACCCTCGACCTGCCCGTCTCCAGAGCCCCGAGATCCTAGGCTTCCGAAATCCAACCGGACTCTTAGGCTGAACCTTTGGCGTGCCAAACAACGGCCAGTTATGGAACCCCAAGAATGGGTCCCATTCCCGCAAAGAACCGTCGTCAGCATGTAACTCCAGGGCAGGGTCTTCAAAAGAACCCTGAAAGGGAAAAATAGAGATATTAACAATGATGAGTATCTAGTAAAACAGCTGGAACCATAAGATTTGTGCCTTGTTCATGACTTCTGAACAACATTATCTCCATACCCGGTAGTACTGTTCTCCTCCCGAAGGTGCCTGCCTACTCATCACAGATACTTTCTCTTGCATCTCTAGCACTGGTTTCTCACTCTGTGTGGCTCTCTCTGGCTATGCCATCCTCAATATCAGTTAACTTCGAGCATAGAACATAGATCAGTACAGCTCAGGGACAGAACCTTCAGTCCACAAGGTTGTACCAAACCAGCGAAAAGTTAAATTTAAAAAAAACCCAAAAACAAATTCCTCCTGCCTACACGATGTCTATATCCTTCCATATTCCTCTTTTCTATATGCCTATATAAACATCCCTTAAAAGCCTCTAATGTATTTGCGTCTATCACTATACAGTACCAAGCATCTTCCACTCTCTGACTGAAAAACTTACTCCTCACTTTCAATGCATGCAGTCTGGTATTAGATATTTCTACCCTGGGGAAAAAAAGATACTCCATGTCTGCTCTACCTATGCCTCTGATAATCTTATAAACCTCTATCAGATCACCCCACTTTATAGGACAAATTTCATGAATACTTGCTATCACAGACTACCTTTCCCAGCTTCAGCCATTAGCAAATACCCAGTCTGCTGCTCATGATTTTCAGTTGATTTAATTAGCTAGTGGCGTTTGGAACTGGCTAATGACCTATCTGCAATACTGACCTCCAGGTCCATGGTTATCTGTGAGAGTCTTAACGTGGAAAGAGTTTGACCATGTCCATGACATTACATAACTGTTCAGTTTAATTGAATGGTACTCATTTAGTGTTGCAGTAATATGAAATGGACCTTTGCTGTTCTAAGTCAATGCTCATTTTGCAACAGCCATCTCATTAGAAAGAACTGATTTTTCCAATTCATTAACAAAATAATTAGTTATTAAACAATGAAGGAAAATTAAGTTATAGCTGTGCAGGAGTAGAGCGAGGCATTGAAAATGTTCTCACAACTCCCTACTAATGAATATCCAGGACAGAAAATAATCAGAAGTGTACAGGTATCTAAAATTCACATAGATCATCCATTATTTTTCATGTTATCACAATTGTCCAGACAAGAAACTGAGGAGAAAAGAAAGATGATGGAACTCGTAGGTTTAAATATATGTTGTGTACATGGTAGATTTTGTCATGTAGATGGGAACATCCGTTTTAGTCAGAATTTATGATCCGATAATGGATGATATATGGGTTGTTGGAGATTTGAGGAAGTTTGTGGTTATTCAGAAATACTTTGCAATTATAAACAGGTCTATTTGTTGAAGGGCGCTGTTCATTTATATCAAGGGTGGCAGAAGGAACAATATTATATTTATATAACATTTTTCCTAAAATCCTAAAATGCATACTAACCTATAAACAGCTTTTGTTGTATGTTCACTGATATAATGTCGGGAAGCAAGACACCCATTTTCTACCCAGCAGGATTCCATAAAACAGAAAAAGGGGGAAGAGGAGTAGCGTTCAACCTGTTTATTTGTTATCTGTGGGATGTCAAACTTCAATAACAGCAGCACATACTTTAAAATGTGGCAGCCATTGCTCCATCTTCCCTCTACTCCTCTTGGCTTAACATTGAGTTCCCTAAATAGCATAGGACTTATATCTGTTTGGGTCTAACAAAATGCTAATCATTCCATTTATATGAGCCTTTATGTTAGACTCTGTAATGTATGTTGAACCTGACTGGTAGTATACGTGTAATGTCCTGGTTCATATTTTTACTGTTATGCTGTATGTATTTTATTTTGGCGGTTCTGTAAGAGCAGCTTGATTTCAGCTTGCTCCGTTTTGGCTTGTTTGGGTTACTGTTGAAGATGTGGAATGTGTGCCATCCGATTAGCAGGAGATTTTCTTGGTGAGGGATGATAAGGTTGGTCTTGGGTATTTGTTCGGCGAGAGATGAAGGGAGCAGATGCTGGGGAGAACCGGTCAAAGCATATGATCCGGTGGGAGACCTGTTTGTTCGAGACGGACTGTGAGTGACGTTTGGAAGGTGATGTGGGCGTTCACGCTGACGAAGGCCCAGCTCGTGAGTGACAGAGAAGTTCAAGATGCACATTTGACTGTTTAATTAGAATGGGAACTTTTCTTTTTCTTATTCTTTACTAACCCTTTAGTTAAGTTAAGATTCATAAATATAAATCTTTTAATCATATGCGGTGTACTGTCCGTTATTTCATGGCACTAATTTGTAACAGGGTAGTGAATTACAGCATCCACATAATCAGGGGTTTGGGTTGGGAGAGCACATCAATCTCACGAGTTTGGTGGGGCTGGAGGTTGCCTTCCCTAGACTTACCCAGCTGAGAAAACCAGGATGTTTCCTATGTATTACAACTTGTCAATCTGCACTACATGCCATGATGTGAATCTTAGACTGTCTTAGGGAGCTCATAAATGTGGTTTAAATTTAGGGTGATGTCATAGAGACAAACAGCACAAATATAATTCCTTCGGCCCACCCATTGAGTACCTGTCTATACTAATCTCATTTATCAGCACCTAGATTTTTAGATTAGATTATGAGGACACGCAGTCCTCTTTTATTGTCATTTAGTAATGCATGCATTAAGAAATGATACGATGTTTCTCTGGTATGATATCACAAAAACACAAGACAAACCAAGACTTAAAAAACTGACAAAAACCACATAATTATAACATATAGTTACAACAGTGCAAAGCAATACCGTAATTTGATAAAGAACAGACCATGGGCATGGTAAAAAAAAGTCTCAAGGTCTCTCAAAAGTCCCATCATCTCACGCAGACGGTAGAAGGAAGAAAAAAAAACTCTCCCTGCCATGAACCTCCAGTGCCACAAACTTGCTGATGCAGCACCCTGGAAGCACCTGACCACAGCTGTCTCTTGAGTCTGTCTGAAAACTTCAAGCCTCCAACCAGCCCTCCCATACCGAGCACCGAGCACCATCTCTGCCGAGCGCTTTGACCACGGCCCCGGCAACAGGCAATAAGCAAAGCCGAAGATTTGGGGCCTTCCCCTCCAGAGATTCTCGATCGCACAGTAGCAGCAGCAGCGAAGCGGGCATTTCAGAAGTTTCTCCAGATGTTCCTCCGTGCTTCTCACGCCTGTCTCCATCAAATCAGGATTGTGCACGGCATCCTACTTACAAATACGATATCATTTTGGAACGGCCGCACACGCTGCGTCACGCCGCCATCTTCTCCTCCCCTACCACAAAGCCATGGCAATTCAAGTGCTGATCCAGATGCTTCTTAAATATTGTGAGAATACTTGTCTCCACCACTTTCACAGGCAATGTATTCCAGATTCCAGTCAACCTCCAGGTGAAAGAATACTCCCTGAGACTACTTCTAAACCTTTCACTGCTAAACTTAAGCTTGACCCTGTTGGCTTAGACACCTCTGCCATCTGGAAAAGCGTAGTCTTATCTATTCTATTTATGCCTCTCATAATTTTATCCATCTTCATCAGGTCCTCCCTCAGTCTCCCTGCTCCAAGGAAAGCAGTTCTAGTCTATCCAGTTTCTTCACGTAAATGCAACATTCCATCCCAGGCAATATCTTTGGTGAATCTCCTCTTAACCCTCTACAATGTATCTGTTCTTCCTATAGTTTAGTTACTAGAACTGCCCACAATATACCCAGAAATGTTGTGGCATAGCTTTATAAAAAGTGATCTAACCAATGTTTATAAAACTATACCAAGACGTCTTCTTCACCACTCTATTCACCTGCTCTGCCACCTCCAGGGATGTTTATACTTTCACCAATCCTTTTGTTCCTCAATACTCTCTAGGGGCCTACCATTCATTGAGTATATTCTAACTTTACATAGCCCCACAAACTACATAACTTCATACCTAACAGAGATAAATTCCAGCAGCTGTTGCACTACCCAATCTACCAATTGATCCATATAATCTCTCCTCCTTGCCATAAACCAGTACCACCAATTTTTCGTGTTATCTGCAGATTTACTAACCATGCCTCCTACATCTAAGTCATTAGTATATATGTCAAACAGTAAGGATGCCACTACCCAGGACTCCTTTTGAGGCTTGGGTAGTGGGTAGCGGCTCCATATGTCACTACTACAGGGCATGACAACCCTGCCTTACACCAATCCCGGGCTCAGCTGGCTCCGGCTGACAGTACCCGGTGTGGGCCCCTATCCAGGGTTATGGATCCCACTGCCTTGTGGGTATCTTCGGGAGAAGAGAAGGCTAAGGAGTAAACCCTACACAAATCCGGAGTGGAGCCCCTAAGGCGGTTGGATGACGTATCATGTCACCTCCCGACAGCTCTTGCAGCCAAGCTGATGCCAAATGTACTGCTTTGCATTCCTTTGGACCACATCCGCGAGGCCGAGAGGGGGATCTTGATGTCTGGGCAGCCCAGGATCTCCATATTCATTGCCCAGGTCTGTGCCCCGGATACCAGGTGCATCCATTGTCTACTTAGACAGACGGAGCCATTATTAAGGATGCCATCACCAATCTCCATGGTACACTGCCAGTCTCAGGCTTCCAGCCATAAAATTATCCTCTGCTTCCTATTATCAAGCCAAATTTAGAACCAATGTTGGAGATTATGGAGAATCTGTCTAAGAAAGGCCAAGGCAGAACATTAAAATCCCAATAATACTTTATTCGATAATTCAGAAATCCTGATAGTTTGACAGCCAACATTTGCAATTTTCCTTTCTGACTCACCAAGACCCTGGTTCCTGGACTTCCCTGAAACTCATCTGAACTTGTTTCTTTAAGTTCACTTAAAAGTAACCAGGGCCTTGTTTTCGCCATTCCCTTTTAACTTATCGGGTTCACATGAACAATTCGTGTGTAACATCTTAAAGAAGTATTAAAATTTGTTGCATTATTAAAGAGAATATCATCTAATAATATAAAAATTCTTCTAGTCCAGCAAAACTAAAGTCATCAGCATGCTGGATCAATGGAGTTTTACTCTACTGATATGTTGGGTTGGGTCCTGGATGAATCACAAAAAAACCTTCGTTCATTTCACTGATCCTAACTCTATATAGGGGCCATAATTTAAAGCTGTTCTGCAGACCTAGCTGGTGATTTGGAAATATATATTTAGTACGCAAGAGCTGGAACAACGAGAAATTAAAGGATAGCAGGACATCTTGGGTTGTGAAAAAACAGAGAAGAAAATAAAGAAGATGGAAATAAACATAAAGAAACAAATTCAGGCCTGAAAATGCAAATAATACGAGTCATGTATGACTCTCCACTTGATTCAATGTATAATCAGCAATACTGGTACAAGAATAAAATAGTACACCATATACTCAGCCATCCAGCATCTATAGAGAAGGGGCTTTTTTAGATGCATAAAAATGCCAGTTGTGTGAAAATTGCTTAAAAAATTACTGTGCATGACAATCTAGTATTCTATGTGTAAATCTTTAACTAAATTGCTGAACTACTTGTTCATCTCTTTGCCTTTCAAATAATAATTTTACACTGCAAGTTCATATTTTAAACATTGAAAAGTATTAATGTAAATTAGAGGAAAAATCAGATGAATTTCTATACTCACCATCATATGAAGTGCCAGATCTTTAGAGGAGGTTGCTGTTAATTGACCTACAACTGCTCTGCCCTTATTGTATGCATAAATAGACTAAAAATATCTTGTCACAGACTTGTTTCAGACTTGCAATAAAATTCACAGCTTGAGCATTTTATGAAATTTCTTAACACTCTTAGACACTTTTGCTGGTTGTTTGGGAGTTCATGATACATACATACCAGAATATGATAATTTCACTGTATTTGAATCAAATATGTCTACACTTATGGAAGAGGATAGTATCCCAGATGTCCCAAGAAAACTAATACTGAACTTGGAGTATTTGGAGAGAGATTTATCAGGATATTGTCTGAATCGGAGTGTATTAGTTACATGAAGAGTTTGGACAAACTCAGATAATTTTCTTTGGAGCATAGGAGGCTGAAGTAAGTGGAAGTATGAGAGGCAGAGATAGGGCAGGTAGTTTCATTCTCAGGGTGGAAATGTCAAATATGAGCAGGCACAGGTTTAAACTGAGAGTGAGGAAGCTTAAAGGAATTTCGTAAACTGTTTTTTTTTAACACAGTGAGTGCTAGATGCCAGGGCAAGTGGAAGAAGCAGATGTCATAGGAATATTAGAGTCATTTAGACAGACAGACAAACAGATAGGGAATAGAAGGATATAAATCACATGCAGGCACAAGGGATTAGTTTATTTTGGCATCATGGTCAGTGCAGTACTGTGGGCCTAAGGGCCTCTTCCTGAGCTGTACTATTTTATAGTTCTGAATTTCTTTATATAATGCTGGTTCTTCAGTGCTGCACTTAAAAATGACATTTCTGGAATGCAATGCAATTATGTTATTTCATGCCACTCCAGGAGTTTGACTGGTCACATCTGATCATGAAATTGAGCTTCTGTGAATCCCATGTCAGATGTACTATATATGTATCATTGCATCCTGCACAGTGAGAGTTTTAGGAATTGGAAGTTGAAATCAGTTTACATCGATGCAAAGTTCATCTATTGTTTGGGCGCTTCCTGCTCTGCCAGGTTCTCACAGTGCTATTTGATTCACACCAGCAAAATTAGCAAGAAGTGGTGCAAACACTCAGCAGAGCAGACACCAACTGCGGAAGGAGCAACAGTCAACAATTCAGAGTGAAGATCCTGCATCAGTACACAACCTAATATATTAGCTCTGTTTCTCATTCAACAGACGCTGCCTGACCTGCTGAGTGCTTCCAGTGTATTATCTTGTTTTAGATTTCCTGCATCTGCATTAGTTTTGATTCATAATTTAAAGGTGGTCTTCCAGAGCTGGCCCCAGTCTGTGTTTTTTGGAATCTGATTCTACTTGTATGCCTTAAAATAAATTATTTCCATTCCTTCCTTTCACCCCTCCGTGGAACTCAATTCCATAGTACAAAGTTCACCCCCTTACCTAACACCTTGCCTGATACTGACACAACAGAGCTCTATCACCCAAATAAAGATCTCCAAGCACCCAAAACAGTCTCCCTAAAGCTAAGTCTTCTCCTCCATCCTCAGTTGCAGAGCTCCAGATCAGCTTGTGTCGCATCCCAAACTTGCCAGTTACATCCTTGACCTCTGGCAAGAGGCAGGCAACTCACCACCTCTCTGTCAGTGCTGCATTCATTCACTGAGTGGGGCTTGAATTCACAACTTCAAGTGGCAGGTGTACCATGACAGAGTTGCAGTTGCCTGCTGACACATTGCTTACATATATATACATGCATTATCTTGTGAATTTATGCAGTTCCCTTCCTTATACTGTATATTATTCTTAGGAAATCAAATGTCTGCACAAAATATACTACTCATATTAAAAGGTACATGACAGTCTGTCTTTGTTTTTTTCATATAATACTATGTGCATTTTATCCGTAGCTTTCTCTTGTCTTTTGTCAGCTTACACTCAGATTCATTAGAAAGGACAGCTGCCCCTCTGCAGACATCTCCACAATTTCAAACCAGCCCCAGTCTTGTGAACTGAGGTGGACTCCCTGGTGATATTTCCCTTCCTTCTGTCAACCAGTCATCCTGATAACTGTGAGCTCCTAGTGTTTAGAAGCTAATAACCTATTTAAAATTTTTGAAAGCCTGGGGGCCACTGGCAATTATAGATTTCAATTCTTGCCACCCACTGGCTTTTTTGACAGCCTAATGTCATGGTACATAAGCACTCACAAATAGGACTTTCGTAGGCCCCTTGTCTTTGCAGTTGTTTGCGGAGAAAGGCAACCATTTTGGTTCACATGCACGCACACAATGAAATGTTAACACATTCGACAGTGCTGTTCATAGAGTCATCACTCTGCTGGTATTAAAGGGGAGAGGGGGCAGATCAAGTCCACAGAGAATTTATCATTGAACAGCCTCTGCAGCATTTTAAGCATCTTTGAATGAATTCAGGATTTTTTTTAAAGAACAAGTCGGATAATTCAGGTTCACAATGAGCTGATAATGTGATGCCTCTTAAGGCCTGTGGCTTTCCAATTTCTCGGGGAAAAATCCATAGGAGCACTGCAGGAATTTGCGGGAATATTTAAATCAGCTTCAAAGGAAACAAAAAGGTTGTTCTGCATCATAATAATTTTTCCATTTTCTTGACATGTTTTTCTTTCTGATATTCGGTTTTGCTCCTTTCAAATTGTGAAAAATTTAAAAGATATTTTAAAAGGCTCTAATTCTTCAGTTAGAATTCTTTGTTATAAATAACATTTAATATTGTAAAATGGAAGGAAGAATGTCTGGGGGAGCCTTTTAGATGCCCTTGCTATGCTACAGAATTGCCTTCTGCTGCCTAGCCTCAACATTCATTGCATTATATTCACTGAATCTTCTCCCACATCCATCTGGGAGTCACTATTGACAAAAAAACACAGTTGGATCAGCCATATAATTACAAAAAAACACAGATCATTGGCTAGGTATTTCATGGCAAGTGATTCACTTCCTGGTACCCTCGAGCCTTTCCACTGTCTGCAAGACACACTCTACATTTGCACTGTGTGGGGCGAGTGCAGCTCCATCAACACACAAGAAGCTTCACGTTGTCCAGTGAAGAGCTGTCCATTTCATGGGGTCTGTGTCCACACTGATCTACAGGAGCCACAGCTTTTATCAACTACGTGATACACCAACTAGGCAATTTGACAGCACATTTGAAACTCCTGAACTTCAAAGGTTCAAAATTTCATTTATTATCAAAGTATGTACTGAATGCAGTATACAACTCTGAGATTCTTCTTTTCCAGATAGCCACGAAACCAAGAGAGACCATGGAAGTCAGTTCAGAGAGAAACAGCAAACCCACTCCTCCTGCACAAAGAAAGAACGTCAACACGACCATCAACAACATCCCTCCCCTTCCCCGCACAAAACGCAACAAGAACATTGACCCCCAAAATATCCCTCCCCGTGCAACTAACAAAAATGCCACAAGAACATCGACTGCCCCAAATCCCCCTCCCCCACACAAAACGAATGGATAAAGCACAGAATATTAAAAAAAACTAAAAGACTGAAAAGAGTCCATGATCCAAATCTATATCTATATCCATATCCATATCCATAAATGCAGAAAACCTCGGTAACATCCTCTGGGCACAGCGATAGGCCACACAGTGTCCCTTCGCTGGCTACATGGGAACACCATTACCTGTAGACTCCCCTATGTCTCTCACACCATCCTGACCACTGAATCCAAATCCCAGAACCAACAACTGAAAAGCCTTGTGCATCTTCTCAAATGCAGTTAGGGATCAGCAATAACTTGCTTTTGCCATCGATGCCCAGATCCCGATAAATTAACAAATTAAACAAAATGACAATGGCTGTGCTATGAAGAGACTTCGGGGATAAAATGTGAAAAGTGGTTCAGATCCCCCACTGTGCACACTGTTAATGGAAGGCACTAGCTCTGATTGCAAGACCACAAGTATCTTCCCAAATGAATTTCAATTTCAAAATGAATTTAACCATGTTTTATTTCAGTGCATAGGCAAACTTTTTAAGAATGCTTATCCTTTTACATCAGAGACCTGAACACGAATGATTGTACAGAACTGTGAGAGTGATGCATTGCTGTGGGTGCTGTCATTGATGATATAATGCTGCTCAAATACATCCTAGGATGTGCTAGAACAAATCATCAGTGATGTAATTTGGGGTCATCGGTTGTTTCGGGTCTTTCAACATCAGACACTTTTGCCCAGGCGATCCAGCCAGGGTTGATTAGGCCCTGGCTTGTGTTGCAGCTTTGGTCCACGGCTCACATCTGTTGATCCAGAGCAATCTGGAGGCTCGCTCGGGAGTCTCTGTGACGGTCCTGATGGCTCTTTTCTTTGCAACCCTTGTACTTCTAAGGAGAGAGTAGGTTCTGCACAGCGAGCAGGCAGCCAAACCTCTACAACTCACCTCTATATATAAATATCAAGGCGCCCTAGGCAAAAGGTTACATGGCACAAATCTGAGAAAGAGCAAAATTTCAGAATCGGGTTTATTGTTACTGACATTAATCGTGAAATTTGTCGTTTTGTAGCAGCAGTGTAGTGTAGGCATAACAAAAAATAGATAAGAAACAAACAAGCAAAGAAATAAATAAGGAGCTTTCCTTGTTGATTGGAGAGTTTTATCAAACAACATAATTAAAGCAGATTATCTGGCTGTTTGATCTTACTCATAATTAAATTGGTAGAAAGTCCTCTGGTAGTTATTGAGGTGGCGGAAGGACCAACGTTATCAGATGATTAAAGGGCTGGGGTACTGGAGGAGACCATTCAGCTCATCAGCTCCACTAGCTCTCTAGCTCTACACTTCTCAGCAGCCTTGCTAAATTTTCTCCGCATTAAACACTATGTCGCCAATTCTCTCTTAAAGGCTACAATGGAACCTGTCTTTACCACATCTGCAGGCAGTGTATTCAGATGCCAACCATACATGGTGTAAAAAAAAGTTTTTCTCATGTTACTCTACTTCTCTTCCTTTTTATTTTGAAGCTGAGACCTTTAGTCCTTGATTTGTGATGGATATTCACTGTCCTGGACCGGAGGTCTCACGCTTACTAATCTTGCTTTCTAAATACAAGCAGCTGCCATGTGTAAGATAAAAAAAAGTTGTAAGTAAACTTGTAACTAATATTGCTTTGTTTAGTTTCCAGTCATAACCGGAAGTTAGCTTTAAAGCATTTGCAGCATTAATTGTGCACTGTGAATATTAAGCTGAGGTCTCTGAATTAAAAATGCTTTTAGTCCATTTGTGTTAAGTAGATATCTGAGGAAACATCACATGCATGTGATGTCATCCAAGTGGAGAGAAATTTGCGACGGGTTTCACCAATGGAGAGGGCAGCACATCAGGAGCACTGGACACAATAGACAACATCATCAGGTTCGCAGATGAAGTGTTGCCTCACCTGGATGGACTCTTTGAGGCCCTGAATGGACACCAAAATACTCTAAAATACTTTGCTAGCCGGAGGCATCTTCTCCTTGGTAGAGAGAGGGGTATTGTCAGCTAAACTCACCCTGAGGAATAAACAGGGAAGTAAACTAGTCTTTGAAGATTGGGTAGTTGCAGTATAATCTCCTTTTAGTGTGAGTACTTGTAGATCCAATTGGGTTTAAAGTCTTCATCTGAGATTACAACTTCACAGTCAGCAAACTCAATACCTTCACAAACTCCTCTAACAATGGGAGCAGCTTCCCATGATCCACTCTGCACAGACCCCACATTATTTTATAAACCTATCAAATCTTCCTTCAGCTTCTCAACTTCAAACTCTATATCCTTGCAACTATATTCCCTGTCCTAGGAACTTCTCTTGTAAATTTTCACACTGAAACTTTGACATCCTGTCTCTAAATGTAGCGATCAGAACTGAAAACAATACTCTTGAGGATGTTGTACCAGAGATTTATTCATTTTATTTTAACTTAGAGATTATATACGGAATAGGCCCTTCCAATCCTTTGAGCCATGCTGCCCAATCAAAAAAAAATTTTTTATAGGCATCCGTTAGTCTCGTGAGACCATGGATTTGCGCCTTGAAATGTTTCCAGGGCGCAGGCCTGGGCAAGGTTGTATGGAAGACCAGCAGTTGCCCATGCTGCAAGTCTCCCCTCTCCATGCTACCAATGTTGTCCAAGGGAAGGGCATTAGGACCCATACAGCTTGGCACCGGTGTCGTTACAGAGCAATGTGTGGTTTAGTGCCTTGCTCAAGGACACAAAACACTGCCTCAGCCAAGGCTCGAACTAGCGACCTTCGGATCACTAGACTGACGCCTTAACCACTTGGCCACACGCCAACACAATTTAACACGAGCCTGATTTAATCCTAGTATAATCACGGAACAGTTTACAATGAACAACTAACTGGTACATCTTGGACTGTGTGAGGAAACTGGAGCATCCGGAGGAAACTCACTCATTCCATGAGGAGGATGTATAAACTGCTTACAGAGAACCCCGGAATTGAACTCTGAATTCTGACACCTTGAGTGGTAGTAGTATTGCACCAACTACTACAATATCATGGCATTTTTTAATGTAAAGTTTCATCATAACTTCTTTGTTTTAAACTGTGTCCTTCTTGATAAAGCCCAAAATTGTATTTACTTATTCCTCTTTTTGAGCATTGACACCCCCAGGTCCCATTGCTCCTGCACCTCTTGTAGTACAATGCCCTGTATTCCACAATGCTCCTCCCCTAGCGTTCACGTTTCTCCACAGTAAACTTCATCTGCCAAATATTTACCAATTCCACAATTCACCATCACTCTCCTCTTTACAAGACATTGCAAATTCAGAAATCATGGCATGCAGTTCCAAATCTAGGCCATTAATATATGTTTACGCTGTATTGTAAGTTAGAAATTCTTCTTTACATGGTGTAACACTTTAAGATTAATTTGGTTCAAGCATAACTGCCTTCAAAATGCAAGTAATAAAGACTGGCTTTCAAAATTTATGTAGAGTTTTTAGAAAATATACTAAATTGGGATTTGCCAGCATTTTGTCACATGTCAGGAGCTGTTTCCAAATACATAAGCAAGTTTGAAAAGTATCACAAAGAATATTGCTCTGTATTTGAACCAAGAGGGACAGAAATACTGCTTGAGTTGTTTCCAACAGAGCTACAGCAGAAGATGGTGTCAAAAGTCAATGACTGAGTATTGGAATGTTGAATGGCACCATGTGAAATAAAGAAGGACTCAAGGTTGTTGAAAATTCCTGGAGTATGTTCATTCTCTGAGTGCTGAGAGAGAGGTCTGTGTGAATATAAGAGGACAATTGCTTCCATGAAAACAAGCACAAGGGAAGAGAAAAACACAAGGGAGGTAACTCCACTGAACAGAAAAAAAGGTTGAATTGAGACGAATATAATTAGTCACAGGCAATTTTGCTGGAGTTCCCATGGAAACTGTATTATTCCCATTCTGCCAGCAGTAGTCAATCCTTGCAGGTTATATTCCTTCAGTCTGGGAACTGTCGTGAGGAATTTTATTTGAAGCACAATCTTAAAGAAGTAAATTTGCTGGAACTGGATCTAGAATTCATCAAGTAAAGGGACATACAAATAAAAAGCAGCACAAACCAAATGGTGCAGGAACTCAGCAGGCCAGACTGCATCTATGGAAAAGAGTAAACCGTCAATGTTTCAGGCTGAGACCCTTCATCAGGACTGGACAGGAAAGGGGAAAGAGTCAGACTAAGAAGGTGGGAGGAGGGCAGGAAGAAATACAAGATGGCAGGTGATAGGTGAAATGGGGGGGTGAATTAAAGAGCTGGGAAGTTGATCAGTGGAAGAGATAAAGGGCTGGAGCAGGGGGAATCTGATAGGAGAGGACAGACGACAATGGTGTAAGGAAAGTGGGAGCAGCATCAGAGGGAGGTGATGGGCATGCTGAAAATCTTCGATAAATCTTGGTCCGAGACTCTTCTGTAGGTGGAAATGTGGCAATAACCAGAACATCAAGAAGCAAATGATTTTAGATGTTTCAAATCAGGCAGAACTTTTATTTTCAATATTAATTTTTAACCTTTGATAGGAATGAAGAAATATTAGAAGTTAACATGTTTTAAGTTGGAGAAAAAGGGAGGAGTTTCTGTGATAGGATGGAGATCAAGAGAAAAATCATAAGTTGTGGTGCTGCCATTGGCTGAAAGAAGAGATGAAGACTTGTTAACTGCAAAATGTTTGTGAAAGGAAGGTGTAGGTAGAAGGAACGGAAGATCCCTTTCTATTGGTAATACTGAACATTATTGCAAGATTATCCAAGAAGCAAAGCTAAACCACTTTCTTTACTCCTTCTCACACTGTTCTTTAAAATCACTCTCTTTTGCCTCCCTTCCTTTTCTTCTCGACAACATGAACACCAAGCTGAAGCATTCTTTTGTCTCAAGGATCAAGATAATTCATTCATCTCCCCGGCACTCCTTTCCTTCTCCTTTTGTCTTTCTTATTAAAATCTGCTGTGTTCTCTTCTCTGTTTCATCTTATATATCCATAAGACATAGGAGCAGAATTAGGCCATTTGGCCCATCCAGTCTGCTCTGCCATTGTATCATGGCTGATTTATTATTCCTCTCAACCCTATTTTCCTGCTTTCTCCCTGCAACCTTTGATGTCCTTACTAATAAGAACCTATCAACCTCCGACTTGGCTTCCATAGCCATCTATGACAATGAGTTCCACTGATTCACTGCCCTCTGGCTAAAGAAATTCCTCCTTATCTCTGTTCTAGAAGTATTCTGAGGCTGTGCCCTCTTGTCTTAAACTCCCCCACTATAGGAAAACATCCACTCCACCTTCACACTATCTAAGCCTTTCCATATTCGATAGGTATCAGTGAAATCCACGAATTACATGTCCTTGTACTCTTGAGATACAACTCCTAATCACTTGATTCTTTCTCACCAAACTGTTGACAACCTTACTGGGCCCAATCTCAGCTGATGTCGTTAAAGGTTCTCTGTATTGCTCTGCCATCCCTTCAAATACTCAGAAGAAAACCTATAATCAAACTGTTCTTTCAAATTAAATAACATTAATAGCATTTGGTCACTCAGCCCCTGTGGAAAGGGAACACAGAGATCTGTTCCAGGTCTAGACCCACTGGCAGAACTTGGGAAGGAAGAAAACAAGTTAGTTTTCACTAGCTATGAAGCTGGGGAAGGGGAGGGTAGAACACAAAGAATACCTCAGATAAGATGAGAACAAATGATGTAGCTGCTTAAATCAGATGGTATTTTTTGGCCATGTCATATGTTGCTGAAAGCAAGTCTGTGGGACATGCTCTGCAGGCCAGACAATAAAACTGGAGGGGAAGCATCTGATGAATGACTCACATTTTTCAGCCATCTCTGGTGCAGATAGATTATCAAATTATTATCCATCCTCCAACCTCAGTTTTCAATACAAAATCTTTTAGCATGTTGTCACTTTCCAAGTCTGCATTCTTTTTACGTTCTCAATGAATATAGTATATTTTGTAACACACACAAAATGCTGGAGGAACTCAGCAGGCCAGGTAGCGTCAATGGAAAAGAGGACAGCAGGACTGAAGAAAAAAAGACGAGGAGTCAGAGTTAGAAGGTGGGGGAGGGGAGAGAAGCACAAGCTGATAGGTGAAAGCAGGAGGTCGCAGGGGTGAAGTAAAGAGCGGGGAAGTTGATTGGTAAAGGAGATACAGGGCTGGAGAAGGGAGGATCTAATATGAGAGGACAGAAGGCCATGGAAGAAAGAAAAGGGGGAGGAGCACCAGAGGGAGGCAATGGGAAGGCAAGGAGATGAGGTGAGAGAGGGAATAGGTGATGGGGAATGGTGAAGCGGGGCAGAGGGCCATTACCAGAAGTTTGAGAAATCGATGTTCATGCCACCGGGTTGGAGGCTACCTCATAAGGTATTGCTCCTCCAACCTGAGTGTGGCCTCATTGTGACAGTAGAGAAGGCCATGAATTGACATCCTTGAATGGGAATGAGAAGTGGAATCAAAATGGATGGTCACTGGGAGATCCTGCTTTTTCTGGCGCACAGAGCGTAGGTGCTCGGTGAAGCGGTCTCCTAATCTACGTTGGGTTTCACCAATATACAGGAGACCACACCAGCAGCACCAAATACAGTAGCTGACCCCGACAGACTCACAGGTGTTGCCTCATCTGGAAGGACTGTTTGGGGCCCTGAATAGTAGTGAGGGAGGAGGTGTAGGGGCAGGTGTAGCACTTGTTCTGCTTGCAAGGATAAGTGCCAGGATGGAGATCAGTGGGGAGAGAGAAATGGATAAATGAGTTGTGTGGGGAGCAATCCTTGCAGAAAGCAGAAAGTGGAGGCAGGGGGGCTGGTGTGGAGGGAAAGGTGTGCTTAGTGGTGGTGAAAGTTATGGAGAATTATGTGCTAGATGTGGTGGCTGGTAGGGAGGTAGGTGAGGACAAGAGGATCCCTATCCCTGGTAGGGTGGTTGGAAGATGGGGTGGGGGCAGACATGTGTGAAATGGAAGAGATGCAGTTGAGGGCAGCATTGTTGGTGGAGGAAGGGAAGCCCCTATCTTGTAAACATGCCATCCCCTTCTCTTAATTCCTCCATTTCCACCGCTTCTGATGAGGCTTTTCATTCCAGAATGGAAGGAGACGTCCCCCTTCTTCAAAGAAAGGGGCAATCTTTCCTTGTTGCTTATATTCCTCGAGGGCTATTCCACTCTTTCTGCTTTCTCATCTTCCTTGTGCCCCTCGGGAACATCATTCCAAGGCATAACACAAGCTTCACATGAATGTTGACTGCACTCAATTTTACCTTTCAAAGACTTCTCAGGATCTCCATCTTCTCATCAACTTGCTTCTTCCTGTCCCATCTTCTCTGTCTATGCTGCCACTTCCAGCCCTGAGCGCGTTCTCTGTGTTCCTCCCATGTTGGGCTCTTGACCCTATCCTGACTTTAAATCCTACCACCAATGGTAACTACACATTTAGCTACCTTGGCTCTATGGACTGGAATTTCTTTACAAGAATTCTTCACTTTCCAAACCTCCAACCTCCTTAAGACGCTTCTCAAGAATTTACATCTATAATGAAATCTTTGGCCACGTGCCCGGATAACCCTTTCTGTGGCTCATGTTGAAATTTAGTCAGATGTTTGTTTTGACAATCATCATCATCATCATCATCAGGTGCCATGACCAGTTTGAGCTTTGACTGCCATGGCCCACACACTCCTGTTTCGGGTCAAGTGGATCCATTCATTGGTATTCATTTCCAGTTCTCTGGCTGCTGTCTCCATCATCATTTGTTTTTGCTTTCCTTTTGCTTTCTTCCCTTCAATCTTTCTCATAATTACCGTGCATTCTAACTCCTCTTTCCTAATCACATGTCCAATGAAGTCACATTGCTTTTTCATGATCTCATACATTATTTCTCTTTTTGTGTTTGCTCTGTTCATGACATCCTCGTTAGATATTTGTTTCATCCATGATATTCTTTGCATCCTCCTCAAAAACCACATCTCTGCTGCTTCAATTCGTTTCCTCATGTTACTAGATATTGTCCAACATTCTGATCCATATAACCTAACTGGATAAATGTAACATTTCAGTACTCTGAGGCGGGTTATCATACCTAGTTTAGTATTGGTCAGTATACTCTTCATTCTCGTAAAGGTGTCTTTTGCCATCCCTATTCTTCAGAAAGAAAGATCCCTATCCAAAAAGAAGGAGAATCCTATCTGCAGGCTGAAAATAAACAAGGAAGACATAAAACAAGTTTTGACAATACACCTGTTAAATGCTGTGGCATATTTCTACATGTAACCGGTGTTTTATTATTGCAAGAATTTATTATTGTGATTATTGTAGAATGGTTAAATAATGTTAATAAAAGTGTAATAATTTTCCTTTGGTGTAGGCTGCAATTTTGCCCCAGGCTGAGAGCTACATTAATGCTATTTTCCAGTACACCTTAAAAATATCTTTATCATTTTGAGAGAAGTTAATGCATTTAAAATAAGCAGATTAAGGGCTCCATTAAAATGGTGGACTGAAATTCGTAAGCATTTGTCTTCTGATTTCACCAGTAATTAACCCCTCCTTTTAAGAATGATCATATGCTGAGCAGGAGACATTATTACATTCATCATTTAACTAAAATGACAGAAGGCAAGACGTGATTGAGGTTGAGGTAGAAAAGTATGAGGGAAAGAAAAGTAATGAAATATTTATAAGAAAAACTGTCAAGTTAAATGAACATATGAAGGTACAGTAAATTAAGTGTAAAAGTGATTTAAACTCAGGACATTAAAATTGACCATAACTAAGGCTAGTGGACAAGTGCTTACATTGTCACAAGGCTTTCACTTCCCAATTCATTTTCAACTCTCTTTGTAGGCTTTATCCCTGTAAACTCCATTATCTAACTTGTGCTCTTGAGTTTTGTGATTTTGTACTCTGTGTGTTTTCACTGACACCAACCACCTCTCCTCTACCACCTATTTCCTTTTATGTGCCCTGCAGAAAACCCTAAACTACCAGATTGGCCTATCTCCAATAGACCCTCACACTAACAGCTTTCTTTTCCACTTACGGGCATTATTGAAATACTGCTTACTTGGAAATTGTCATGACGAGGTCACTCTCAATTTGGAGGGGCAACACCTCATATTTCGACTGGGTAGCCTCCAACCTGATGGCAAGAATATCGACTTCTCTAAATTTCTGAAAATTTTCTGCCTCCCCCTTCCCTCTTCTTCAATTCCCCTCTCTGGCTCTCTTCTTACCTCTTACCTTCCCCTCATCTACTTATCACCTCCTCCTGGTGATCCTCCTCCTTCCCTTTCTTCCATGGCTGACTCTCTTCTCCAATCGGATTCCTTCTTCTCCAGCCCTTTATTTTTTCTACCTATCATGTCCCATCTTCTTTCTTCATTCCCCCCTCCCTCACCCATCTGCCTTCACCTTCTAGCTTGTACTCCATCCCATCCTCCCAGCTTCTCATTCTGGTTTCTTCCCCATTTCTCCCCACTCCTAATGAAGGGTCTCAGCCCGACGTGTTGGCTGATTATTTACTTTCATTGAAGCTGCCTGACCTGTCGAGTTTCTCCAGCAGTTTTATGTGTGTTATTCGCAAACTTCCAGTTCAACTCATTTTAATTGTATATTTGCTATTCTTTTGAGCCAACTAGAAGCTAAACTGATGTCATTAAGTAAATAAAATGCAGCGAGGAAACCTGTTAGGCTGCTAAAACCGTGATCTTTGTAGATTTTCCTTCTCACATAAAATATAACTGCCATTTTTTCATTAAAGTCACTTCATTCTTTTCTTTAAAAAACCTGTCTAACTGAAAGAAATTACCTAAACCATTTTTCTTTCATCTGAATTACTCATGCAGGAGATTGGGTTATTTTTCTTTCTCAGTATTTGCTGCCAGGAGCCTTTATGATGATATTTTATATTACATTCTGTCACTTTCAACTATTTTAATTGGCTTTACTTTTATTGTTTGCAATGAAAATCTCCGCTGAAAATATGATTAAATAATTCAAAGACAAGGTTGGAAACTACTGTATTAACATCCATATTTAAGTTAACTCTTTATGGATGTGTTTATGGATCTTGAAATACAACCAGAAGGAGTATTGAGAGCAGGTTTGGGCCCTTAACGTTAGAAAGGATGTGCTGAAACTGGAGAGGGTTCAAAGGAGCTTCACAAAAATGATTCCAGGATTGAATGGCTTGTCTTATGAAGAATGTTTGATGGCTCTGGACCTGTATTCACTGGAATTCAGAAGAATGAGGGGTGATCTAATTGAAACCTATCGAATGGTGAAAGGCATGATAGAGTGGATGTGGAGAGAATGTTTCCTATGGTGGAAGAGTCTAAGACCAGAGGACACAGCCTCAGAATAGAGGAGCATCCTTTGAGAATGGAGAGGAGGAGGAATTTCTTTAGCCAATGAGTGGCAAATCTATGGAATTCTTTGCCACAGGCTGTAGTGGAGGCTGAGTCTTTGTGTTTATTAAAGGCAAAGGCTGATAGATGCTTGATTGGTCAGGGCATGAAGGGATAAGGAGAGAAGGCAGGATATTGGGGCCCTGGGGAAAATTGGATCAGCCATCATGAAATTGTGGAGCGGACTTGATGAGCCAAATAGCCAAAATCTGCTGCTAAATTTCTTGGTCTTGTGGGTTCAAATCTCACCATGATGGGAATTGGGAAATGGAAATCTATGTAGGCTGCTTAACGTCCTGGGATCTGATCTTCCTACACTATGGTGTACCAGGGTTACCTGGCCACTATGTTTCTGGAGGCAAACACACCTATTAGATTAACTACTTAAAAATTGGCCTGTGGTCAGGGACAAGAAGGTGTGACTGTGAGTGAGGCAGGCAAGGAGATCCAAGAGCTAGTGCTGGAGGAGACTCAGCCACTGAACTTTCCCAAGAGGTCTGAGAGTGTGAGGATGAGAGTGGGGGCTGTAGGGATGATGAACAACCAAACTGTGGCACCGTGGTTCAGGGAGCCATTCATGGGGGGAGCTGGTGGGAGAAGAGAAATGCGGTTGTAATTGGGGATAGTATATCAGGGGAATAGGCACAATTCTCTGTCGCAAGGATCGAGAGTCTCAAGAGCTGTGTTGTCTGCCTGGTGCCTAGGTCTGGGATATCTAATCTAACCTGCAGAGGAATTTGGAGTTTGTAGGGGGAAGATCCAGTTGTCATGGTGTATGTGAGTACCAGCAATGTAGGAAGAGCAAGGAACTTAAGTAACTAGAGACAAAATTAAAATGTAGAACCAAAAAGTTAATAATCTTTCAATTGTTACCTGAGCCATGTGCAAATTGGCCCAGGGTTAATAAGACCAGAGAACTAAATGTGTGCCTCAAAGATTGGTGTGGGAGAAGGTGGTTAGAATTTGTGGGATATTGGCACCAATGTTGGGGAAGGAGGAAGTTGTGACGATGAGATGGGCTCCACCTTGAACCATGCTGGGACCAGGTTCCTGGTGAACCAAAAAACTGGGGCACTGAATAGAGCTTTAAGCTAATTAGTAGGTGGATGGGTTCAACAGCTTGGATAATTAAGGATAAAGTAAAATGGAAGGAGAGTGCAGGAGAAGTTACTGAAGTCTCCAGAGTAAAGAAAAGACAAAAAAAGTTCAGAAAGGGATAAGAATTTAACTTCCAATATCACGGGAGCAGAATTGAAAAGGGTGATGAATACAGGACTGAAGGTGTTATTCTGAATTCATGCAATATGAAATAAGGTACATGATCTTGTAGTGCCGTTCGAATATAATGTTGTGGGCATCAATAAGTTGTGGCTGAAGTAAGATCACAGTTAAAAAGCTTAATATTCAAGGATATGCATCATATCATAAAGGATGAGCTGGTGAGTGGGGTGTGGGCTGGCTCTGTTGGTAAAAAATGAAATTGAATTCTGAGAAAGAATCATGATCATGATCAGATGAAGAATTCTTGTGGGTAGAGTCAAGAAAGTGCAAGGGTAAAAAGACCCTGGAAGGAGTTACATACAGGCCCCCAGCTAGTAGGCAGAATGTGGGATACAAAGGGAAATATAAAATGTATGTAAAAAGGGCAATGTTACAATAACATGGGAGACTTCAATATGCAGATAGATTGGGACAATTGGATTGATGCTGGATCCTGACAGATGGACTTTGTAGAGTGACTATGAGATGGCTTTTTAGAGCAACTTGTGGTTGAGTCAGTGAGGGAAAAGGCAATTCTGGATTGGGTGCTGTGTAATGAACCAGATTTGATTCAGGAGCTCAAGGTAAAGGAACTCTTGGGAGACAGTGATCATAAAGTGATTGAACTCAGGCTGCAGTTACAATCAGATGTATCAGTGTTATTGTGGAGGTTTTAGAAAGGAGCTGAAGAAAGCTGATTGAAAGGGGACACTAGCAAGGATGATGGCAGAGTAGCAATGGCTGAAGTTTTCGGGAGCAATTCAAAAGGCATATGATTGGTGCATTCGAAAGAGGAAGAAGCATTCTAAAGGGAGGATGAGGCAACCATGGTTGACAAAAAAAGTCAAGGACAGCATAAAAGGATGTTTCCAATAGTAAAGAAGTCTAGGACCAGAGGGCACAGCTTCAGAATACCAGATAATCCCTTTAGAACACATATGAGGAAGAATTTCTTTAGCCAGAAGGTGGTGAATGTGTGTAATTCATTACTACAGACAGCTGTGGAGGCCAAGTCATTGATAATATTTAAAGTGAAGGATGATAGATTCTACCAATAGAATCAGAGATTACAGGGAGAAGGCAGGAAAGTGAAGTTGAGAGGGATAACAAATCAGCTATGATCGAATGGAGGACAAGATCAATGGGCCAAATGGACTAAATTTCCTTCTAAGTTTTGCGGTCTTATGTCTATAAATTGTGTTACTGGTTCTGTGCTTCCACATTGTGTTTTATTCTCCTTTGTTGGGAGGAGAAAATTTATTGTCAAGAGATTTGACATACACTCAGTAGCCACTTTATTATGTACTCATGTATGCCTGCTCGTTAATGCAAATATCTAATCAGCCAATCATGTGGCAGGAACTCAATGCATAAAAGAATGCAGGCATGGCCAAGAGGTTCAGTTGTTGTTCAGACCAGACATCAAAATGGGGAAGAAATATGATCTAAGTGACTTACACTGTTGAATGATTGTTGGTGCCAGATGGAGTGGTTTGAGTATCAGAGAAACTGCTGACCTCCTGGGATTTTCACTCATAACAGTCTGTAGAATTCACAGTGAATGGTTTGAATAACAAGAAAAGATCTAGTGAGGAGCTGATCTGTGGGTGAAAATGCTTTGTCAATGAAGGTGATCAGAGGAGAGTGCCCAGACTGGTTCAAGCTGACAATAACTCAGATAACCATGCATTACAACAGTGGTGTGCAAAAGAGCATCTCTGAATGCACAACATATCAAACTTTGAAGTGGATGGGCTACAGCAGCAGAAGACCATGAATATTCACTCAGTGACTACTTTATTAGGTACCTCCTGTACCTAATAAAGTAGTCACTGAATGTATATTGAACTAATGACTCCTGTATTGGCCATTAGTTGATGGCGACCATGATGCAGTATAGTGCGTGCGTGTGTGCGTGCGTGCGTGTAGTGGATTAACAGATGGGAATGTAAGGAAGTGCACAGAAGAAAAGAAATGCATGTGCTGGGTTCCAACACATTCATTTTAATGCAAGCACACTCCTGTGTGATTGTACTCTCAGTCCATCACTCTTACTCTCACATAAAAGCACTTAAAATAATCACTCATATATTCATATACTCAGACTGGGCAAAAATTCACATAATAATACATTGCTCTTCAGTCAGAGACACCTTCATGTGAAAACATCATCACGTCCTCTCGTACCCAGCCTCAAATTCTCATGCATGTAAGCTTCTATCAGTCACTCTCACAGTAATAAGCATACACAAAGAATCTATTCTCATCTCATTGTTTTATGCTCAGTCACGCAATCACACCTATCTATTCTTAAATTCAGATTATCGAAGAATATGGGTAAATTAACTACTTGGAAAATATATTTAATTATTGTCATTTCAGTCTTCCATGTTAAATATATTGTTGCTTCATCTGAACTAGTTATTTAAAATAAAATTTAAACTATTAAATGAATGATTTTCTTTTGCTCTTCGGAGTTATAAGTGAACCCCTGCTCTGGAATATCTTTTGTTAGCCCGAATGGTTTTAAGGAATGACATTTTAAGAAATATTTATCACCAGTGGTGTTGAATAACAATGATACGACGCAGGCTCTTCAAAACATGGACAATGCAAATCGGAGGTAGATGACAGGGCTCCCAGTGGAGTCTGAACACTGCGTGCTGTACACTGCTGAAAGATGCTGCTTGCGGCTTTAAATGTACAGTCTTGATTAGTTCCTGCAAGAAAGGGAATCTTTAATGAGCTGGTTGAACCAGCATCTAGTCGTTAGACACAAATTTAGTTTCAGCATGGAATGTAACAGAGGTGCATTAAAACTACGTTGAAGAACCAATACAGGGAAGAAAATAAAAAATGTCATATTGAAACAAGTGCACATTGCAAAGTCAGAATAGCTCACGTGTTTCACTTTGCATCACACTCCTTTCCATATAGGAAGATTGACTACCGCACATCTAAATTAGCAAGGGATAACAATTGACCTTCAGGTACAGAGGGACCTCGACATGCTGCCAGGTTACTAAGTGACAGGAAAGTGTACCATTAGTTATTATCAGCCCAGTATAGTAGTTAGATCTACATCTGTTTTGGTTTAGTCATTTAAACTTATCTTAGTTTTTTTTATCTACTCTTCTGAAGGGTATCCAGTAATTATTCAGCAAGACGTCACTGGAACATAGCAACTCACTGCGCCATGTCTCATGAAAGGTCTTAGTCCAAAACGTCTGCTGCGTATTCCTCTCCAGAGATGCTACCTGACCTGCTGAGTTCCTCCGGCATTTTGTGTGTGTGTGAGATTCCCTACAAGTTACTTTCCGCATCATTTATATCATAATTGTATTACTTTTTAAAAATCTAAATTCCATGACTTTAACAATACACTTTATTCTGCATTGTTATTGCTTTTCCCTCTACTACCTCAATGTACTGATGCAATGAAATAATCTGTATGGATGGCAAGCAAAACAAGATTTTTCACTGTACTTTGGTATATTTGACAATAATAAATCAATTTACTAATCAATAACATCACACTGATTCATTAGTATTGAATAGTTTTAATTATCTTATCTATATGAAATAAATTGGACAATGCCTTAATTCACGTAGGAAAGATGATAAATCCACAACTAAATTTACTGTTTATTTGCTTTTGGGGAGCCTCACTCATCAGGAATGTGGGTAAATCTATAGCACTGAAGGAATGATTACCTAAGCAACACACACAAAATGCTGGAGGAACTCAGCAGGCCAGACAGCATCCAGGAAAAGAGTACAATCGAAGTTGACATGGCATCAGTTACATTTTCTTAAATATATGGCATGTAGTTGTTGCTAGCAAAGCTAGCATTTATTACCACTTCCCTTGAGAATATGATGGTGAACTGTCTTCATCGATCACTGTAGCCCTTCTGGCGTAGCTGCTTCCATGCATGCCGCTGGGTGCTGGGTTGGGATTACAGGATCCAAGCTCAGACTTGAGGGGATCCTGAAGGTGTCGGTGTTTCCATGCTCTTGCTGTGCTTGTCCTTCTCCATGTAGAGACCGTGGATTTATGCAGTCAGATTGGGCTACGTGCAGTGTATTTTGTAGGGAACAGATAATAACCCTTATGGAGCAGGAGGAAGAGTAGTCAGGCAGGCAGATTGCTTTGTTTTGGATGGTATGGAGCTTTTTGAATGTTATTGGAAACACTCGTCTAGGCAATTTGATCATGTTTGATTAGATTCATTCCTGTGCCTTGTAAATGCAGAAAAGATTTGTGATGTGAGGAACAGAACTTTGGACCATTTCCATACCAACATTAAAGGGGCCTTCTACCATATTTCCTGGGCACACCTTGGCAACTCTGACCAAGCCATGATTATGCTTGTACCCAGCTATAAACAAAAAGTAGAACACTCTAAACCAACCAAGACCGTCAGACAGCAATGGACTGCTGAGGCTGTTGGAAGGCTGAGAGACTGGTTAGGCTCCATGGATTGGAAGGTCATGGAAGGTTGGTGTAGAAATATAGATGAATATGCTGACTTTATAACATCCTATATATCCTTCTGTGAAGATGTGTGTCTTTCTAAAGAGATCATTGTGATGTATAACCATGATGACAAGTTGTGGTTCACCGAGGAAATGAGGACTCTCAGATCTGCAAAGGTTCATCCTACAGGTCAGGAAACAGATAGCAATATAGCTCTGCAAACCGGCAGTTTAATAGAGCTTTGAAAATGGTGAAAGCTCCCTTTAAAGTATCAGCTAGAGAGAGACTTCAACAACCCTAGCCGGGCAGTCTGGAATTTCCTGCAAAGTCGTACGAACTTCAAACAGAATTTCTCCCAAGTCTCCTCCTCCCCTATCTTGGCCAATCAGCTCAATCAGTTTTAATTCCACTTTGATAAGAACAATCAACATCTATCTCTTCTCAGTTCTTCTGATTCAGATGTGCTGAGTCCCTAATGCCCCTCCCTTTCACAACTACTTCAAGGTCACCATTCCCCCCCCCCTTCACCTCAGCCTCATTCACATTCTTCAGCCTCTCAACCCCGGTCTCCTCTCTCCATGCCACTCTATACTTACTGTGAAGCAACATGTTCAAACATTATTTGGAAGACTGAACATTAGGAAAATGCAGGTCCTAATGGTGTCTCACCTGGTTTTCTATGCACTGTGTGGATCAGCTAGCGCCTGTCTTCACCGAGATACTTAACACCACCCTGCAACTATAGAGGATTCTGGGCTGCTTTAAAGTTGCTTCAATTGTTCCAGTTCCCAAGAAAGACAAGATCACTGGATTTAGTAATTATAGGCCAGTCACTCTGACTTCAGTAGTTATGAAAAACTTTGAACATCTGATGTTGGCCTACCTTAAGTCCATTACTGGTCCTCTTCTTGACACACTACAATTCGGTTCTAGAGCAATCTTTCAGTTGAGTATGCAATTAATTTGTGCCTTCATTACATTCTTTAAGATTTGAACACCCCTGACACCCATGTGAAGATCTTGTTTGTGGATGTTAGCTCTGCCTTCAACACTATTGTTCCACAATTGCCGTACAGCAAGCTAACCCAGCTAACTGTACACTACAGTACCTGTCAGTGGATTACAAGCTTCCTGCTAAGGAGGAAGCTGTATGTAATGCTGGGCTCTTACTTGTCTGATCCAATATATATAAGCCTAGGCTCTCCCCAGGACTGTGTTCTTTCACCCCTCCTGTTCTCACATTATACAAATGACTGTCCCTCCACAGACAAATTCATTATAATACTGAAGTTCACAGTTGACATGACTGTAGTTGGTCTCATATCTAATAACGATGTGAATTGTTATTAAAGAGAGAGAGACCATTTTGAAGCATGGTGTGCTAATAACAGCTTGGAGCATAATGTTATCCAAACAATGGGAATGAGGGTTGAATTCCACAGACAACACCACCTGCCCCCATTTGGAAATTAATGATCAGTCTGTGTCTGTGATTGAGCCCTTCAAATTCCTGGGAACTACCATTCCCAGTGGGACAAGTATGTTGTGCTCATGACCAGGAAGGCACAGCAGAGATTGTTCTTCTTACGCCAGCTTAGGAAACCTACTATCTCAGGGAGTATCCTGATGAATGTTTACTCAGCCTTCATTGACATTGTGGTGACCATCTCTATCACCGCTGGGTTTCCCGCCGCCTCTCCCTCTCCCAAGACCAGGTTGCAGCGAGTGGTTCCCTCAGTGGAGAAGATCGTTGGCTGTCAGTTACTGAGATTGAAAGTCATGTCTGTCACCAGAGCAAAGAAAAGAGCTGAAACAATTACTGCTGACTCCACCCGCCCGAGCAGTCACCTGTTCACAAAATTGCCATCAGGGAGTCCATCACCGCTAGGACTACACAACGTCTCCGAAGCTTCTTTCCTGCAAACTCACCTAGGTGTAACACCCTAACTGTCCCTTCACAACATCCATTCAATGGTTTTTCCTGCTCTCCTTGTTCTGTTTATAGCTATGGAGTCTGTTTATCTGTTCACCTTTATGTAAGTTTGATTACTGACGTTTGCACATGTGACCATTCTGCTAATTGTCGAGTGCTCATGGCTGCTTGCACTATTGCCTTGTAAATTGTTGGTCATTATGGTGTTGTCTGTGATAGTACTGACCGGTGTTTTATTCTTGGCCCTGAACCACAATCAATTCTAGCAATAAAATAATTCTGATTCTCAGACACACCCATCACAGGACACTCAGTCTGTTAACTGAAGTCATATAGCTTATATGTCTGAAAAGGTATGGTGTTCTATGCTCAATTGATTTGTTGTTGGATTAATATTTCACAATATAGTGAAATAAAAATAAACTGCAGATGCTAGTTCTCTAACTCTACCTCTTACACCTCCTACAAAGTGAAATGAAGTGACTTAGGTGACAACAAAGCTTCGCTCCCCAATGAGCTCAATGTCTTTTATGCTTGCTTTGACTGTCAAAACGTGGAGGATCCTTCATAAACTCCCACAGGCCCTGATGATCCTGCGATCTCAGTCTCTGAGGCTGACGTGAGAGCATCTCTCAGGACGGGGAGCCCATGGAAAGCATCCGGACCAGACCGGGTACCTGGCCAAATACTAAAGACCTGTGCTAATCACTGGCTGCACTGTTCATTGATATCCTGGCTGGGAAGTTTGAGATACCCACCTGCTTCAGGCAGGTTTCAGTTATACCGGTGTCCTGGAAGAATGTAGTCACCAGTCTCAATAACTATCGCCCACAACGTTCACCGTGATGAAGTGCTTTGAGTGGTTGGTGATGAAACATGTTAACCCCTGCCTGAGATGTGACTTGCATTCACGGCAATTTGACTACTGTTACAACAGACCCACAGCAGATGCAATTTCATTGGCTCTTCTCTCAACTCTGGATCACCTGAATGGTAAAGATGCGTACATCAGCATGCTCCTTAGAGACTACCGCTCAGCATTCAACACTATCATCCCCTCAAACCTTATCAATAGGCTTCAGGACCTTGGCCTCAGTACCACTGTGTGCAATTGGATCCTCAATTTCCTCACTTGCAGACCCCAGTCAGTTTGGATTGGCAACAACATCTCCTCCATGATCTCCATCAGTACAGGTGCACTACAAGGCTGTGTGCTTAGACCCCGCTCTACTTTCTTTATACTTATAACTGTGAGGCTAAGCACAACTCCAATGCCATATTTAAGTTTGCTGATGACACCACTGACTTAGGCCAAATCAACGGAGGTGATGAATCTGCATAGAGGAGGGAGATTGAAAATCTGGCTGAGTGGTGCCACGACAACAACCTGTCACTCAATGTCAGCAAGACCAAGCAGTTGATTATGACTTCAGGAGGAGGAGATCGAAGGTCCATGAGATAGTACTCATTGGGGGAATCAGAGGTGGAAAGGGTCAGCAACTTTAAATGCCTCAGTGTTATCGTTTCGGAGGATCTGTCCCGGGCCCAGCATGTAAGTGCAATTATGAAGAAAGCACGGCAGTGCCTATACTTCCTTTGAAGTTTACGAAGATTCAGCGTGACATCTAAAACTGACAAACGTCTATAGATGTGTAGTGGAGAGTATATTGACTGGCTGCATCATGGCCTTGTATGGAAACTCCAATGCCCTTGAATGGAAACTCCTACAAAATATAGTGGATATGGCCCAGGCCACCACAGGGAAAGCCCGCCCACCTTTGAGCACATCCTACACGGAAAGTAGCATCCATCACCGAGGACCCCCACCACCCAGGCCATGCTTTCTCCTCGACGCTGCTGTCAGGGTGAAGGCACAGGAGCCTCAGGACTCACACTACCAGGTTCAGGAACAGTTACTACCCCTCTATCACCAGTCTCTTGAACCAAAGTGATAACATCGTTCAACTTTGCTTGCTCTATCACTAAACCGTTTTCACAACCTGTGGACTCACTTTCCAGGACTCTTCATCTCATGTTCTTGATATTTATTGTTTACTATTATTATTATTATTATTATTATTATTATTATTTTCTCTTTTGGACTTGCACATTTGTTATCCGTTGCGTATTGGTTGTTCGTCCTTCCTGTTGGGCGTGGCCTTTTACTGATTCTATTCTGTTTCTTGGATTTACTGTGTGTGTCCGCAAGAAAATGAATCCCAGTGTTGCATATGGTGACATACATGTATTTTGATAATACTTTTACTTTGAACTTGAACTTTTGGAAATCTAAAACAACAACAGGAAATGCTGCAAATTATTAAACAGGCCATGCTGTATTCCTGAGAAGAGAAACAGTCGAAGGACAACGACCCTTCATCATAAATGAAAAGTAGATAAATAAGCTTGTGAAGGTGTAAGTGGGGTGAGGGATGTTGAATGTCCCCAACAGGGTAAAATGGGGTGACCATGCAGTTAAGCTGTGAACCAGGTTATCTAGCCAGTGAATGAATTCGAGCAGTTTGAGAGTGAGAATGTAGTCAAAGGAACATGGACAAAAGAATGCGGGAGCTGCAAAATACAAATATGAAGACATACCTACGGGAAAGATGTCAATAAGGTTGAACGAGGCCAGAGAAAATTTACAAGGATGTCGTCAGGACTTGAGGACCTGAGTTGTAGGAAAAGTTTGAATAGTTGAGGACTTTATTCCCTGGAGTATAGGAGAATGAGGGAAGATTTGATAAAGGTATACAAAATTGAGAGGTATGGATAAGGTAATTGCAAGCAGACTTTTTCCTCTGAGGTTGGGTGGGACTGGAACTATGAGGTCATAGCTGAAAGGTGAAATATTTGAGGGAAACCTGAGGGGGATCTTCTTCACTCAGACAGTGGTGCGAGTGTGGAATGAGGTGCCAGCAGAAGTGGTGGATGTAGGTTGAGTTGCAACTTTTAAGAGAAGTTTGGATAAGTACATGGATGGAGGGGTATGGAGGTCGATGTTCTGGGTACGGCTCAGACAAGGTGGATCGAAGGTCCCATTTCTGTGCTGTATGAGTCTATGACATGATGTTCACTCCCAGTTCAAAAAGAAAGAAAAGGGGGAAATAGAGCAAGCTAAGCTAATATCGCAGATGAATCTCTGATAAATAACTGGTAAGTAGGTTCTTGATAAAAATTAAAGCAAAAAAGTTCGAAACGCACAGCGTGTCAGGTGGCATCTGTGGAAAAAGAAAAAAAAAGTTTCACGTGTGAGACCCTTCCTCAGCTGGAGACCACCCAGATATTGTCTAGGGCCTGCGCAGTCTTCAGAGATGGTTTGACAGGCAGGGATTGGGTCAAATTGCTTAACTCATAAATGATTAATTCTTCTCTCACTTGATAGATTGTGAGAATGGGGGAGCTGCGGATCAAGGCAACTATATTAACTTAAGAAAGCTTGGCCAGAATGTATATCCATATTCACCTTTCATCATCAGGTGTTTTATTCGTTTCACTGATGTTTGCTCACCTGGGCCACTCAGTGCTGGGAGACCCTGTAGAATAAGTTCTGGGTAGCTCAGTGTGAGACTTAGGGTGAGGTGTGTGATTGAGCAGAGGGGTGGGGGTTCTGGACTGGTAATATTAAGTTACTGGACAGGAAACCTGACAAGAAATGTCATTCAACACACATCAAAGTTGCTGGTGAACGCAGCAGGCCAGGCAGCATCTCTAGGAAGAGGTACAGTCGACGTTTCGGGCCGAGACCCTTCGTCAGGACTAACTGAAAGAAGAGCTAGTAAGAGATTTGAAAGTGGGAAAGGGAGGGGGAGATCCGAAATGATAGAAGAAGACAGGAGGGGGAGTGATGGAGCCAAGAGCTGGACAGGTGATTGGCAAAAGGGATATGAGAGGATCATGGGACAGGAGGCCTAGGGAGAAAGAAAAGGGGGAGGGGGGAAACCCCAGAGGATGTGGAAATGAGAGGGACAGAGGGAGAAAAAGGAGAGAGAGAAAAAGAATGTGTGTATATAAATAAATAATGGATGGGGTTCGAGGGGGAGGTGGGGGATTAGCGGAAGTTCGAGAAGTTAATGTTCATGCCATCAGGTTGGAGGCTACCCAGACAGAATATAAGGTGTTGTTCCTCCAACCTGAGTGTGGCTTCACCTTTACAGTAGAGGAGGCCGTGGATAGACATATCAGAATGGGAATGGGATGTGGAATTAAAATGTGTGGCCACTGGGAGATCCTGCTTTCTCTGGCAGACAGAGCGTATGTGTTCAGCGAAATGATCCCCCAGTTTGTGTCGGGTCTCGCCAATATATAGAAGGCCAGATCGGGAGCACTGGACGCAGTATATCACCCCAGCCGACTACAGGTAAAGTGTCGCCTCACCTGGAAGGACTGTCTGGGGCCCTGAATGGTGGTGAAGGAGGAAGTGTAAGGGCATGTGTAGCACTTGTTCCGCTTACATGGATAAATGCCAGGAGGGAGATCAGTGGGAAGGGATGGGGGGGAATGAATGGACAAGGGAGTCACGTAGGGAGCGATTCCTGTGGAAAGCAGAGAGAGGGGGGAGGGAAAGATGTGCTTAGTGGTGGGATCCCGTTGGAGGTGGCGGAAGTTACGGAGAATAATATGTTGGACCCGGAGGCTGGTGGGGTGGTAGGTGAGGACCAGGGGAACCCTATTCCTAGTGGGGTGGCGGGAGGATGGAGTGAGAGCAGATGTGCGTGAAATGGGGGAGATGCGTTTGAGAGCAGAGTTGATAGCGGAGGAAGGGAAGCCCCTTTCTTTAAAAAAGGAGGACACCTCCCTCGTCCTGGAATGAAAAGCCTCATCCTGAGAGCAGATGCGATGGAGACAGAGGAATTGCGAGAAGGGGATGGCCCCTTCAGACACTTTTCCACTCTGATGATAACCTGCTTTCTTATTGCACAGAGGAAACAAATGAAGAAAAATTAAAACAGATTACATCATAAGATAGTTTAAATCAACCCGTCGGCGGGAGTTTAATGAAACCCTCTTTCACTGCTCCCCCTCTGTGATCTCAGCGGCCCTACGACTCTTCGACCACGTGCATCTCTTCTATCAGACTCCTCTCTTTCCCCAATCAAAGCCCCAGCTCTTTACTGCATTCCTCCCCCTTCAAGTTTCACCTGTCACCTTGTGTTTCTCTCTCCCCTCCCCCCACATTTTAAATCTACTCCTCAGCGTTTTTTAATCCAGTCCTGCTGAAGGGTCTTGGTCTGAAATGTCAACTGTGATTTTTTTCCACAGATGCTGCCTGGCCTGCTGAGTTCCTCCAGCATTTTGAGTGTGCTGCTTGGATTTCCAGCATCTGTAGATTTTCTCTTGTTTGTGTGTGTCACCTGAACATCTGATTATTTTATTGGAAATAAATTTGAATATTTACTCCGGTGATCCATTATGGCAAGAAAAGGAACGAAATGTATTCCACTGTCTCCACATGACAAGACTGTTACTCCAGTCGTGTATTTGCAATGAAGCAAAGAGTTGAGAGGGTGAGGGAGGGAATTACAGAGGGGATTATAGAGGGTGATAGGAAAGTTGTTAGGACAAAAAAGGGAAACATCCCTTGGCAAAACATGCCTCTAGACTAGAGCTGTGGTTCTCCATTTTCTATCTCACCACTCAACACTAATGCTGGAAGCATCAAATGTGATTGTATCGGCTGAAAAGATGTGTTTGCTCTCCGTGGTGGGGTCACTGAGTTGGTTTTGTCTTTGTTACAGGGATAAACTATTTAGTTCATAAGCATTTAAAATCATACACAGAATATTTATTTGCTACATTCAAGAATTTTGAAAGAGGTAGTATGCTGCTACCTTTGATAATAGAACTAAAATTTAATTTCCTTAATCTGTTTTGCAAAGTATTTGGGTGGTGTTTGAAGATTAAAGTACATTTATTATCGAAGTATCTACAGTATATATTATACACCCGTGATATTTGTTTCCTTGCAGTCAGCCGCAAAACAAAGAAGCTCAAAAGAACCTTTATAAAATAAGAACACCACCACCCAATGTGCAATGAGAAAAAAAACAAATCATGCAAGCAATATGAGTAAGTAAATATCATTTAGAATGAAAGTGAGTCCTGAGATATAGGCCTGGAGCAGCCTCAGCAGGCCTCAGCCTGGGCCTCAGTGCATAGTGGAGCAAACATCAAGGAGCCTGCAGACACGAGGCCCGGAGCAGCCTCAGCAGGCTCCAGCCTGGGCCTCAGTGCATAGTGGAGCAAACATCAAGGAGCCTGCAGACACGAGGCCCGGAGCAGCCTCAGCAGGCTCCAGCCTGGGCCTCAGTGCATAGTGGAGCAAACATTAAGGAGCCTGCAGACATAGGCCTGGAGCAGCCTCAGCAGGCCTCAGCCTCAGTCTCAGTGCAGCAGTGAGCAGAACTGGCCCAACCCTTCCCTTTGGTCCTGACACCCTGCCTTTTCGATCCACCCAGCCTGGCATTTAAATTGTCCAAACATGGGGTCATTCTGGGCCTTGTCTCATTGATATGCTCTGGGCGTGGACCCCGCTGCCATATTTCGGCCCGCACCCAACCTTTCCAAATCAGCCCAGTGTTTAGATCAATCAAACTTTGTTCTCGGTTTAGGTGGCTGGGCCTCAAATCTGCATCTCTTCTGCTCTGGCCTTGCTCCACTCCACATACCCCCACTTTGCCTCGACCTCGCCTCAATTTTACCTCACACCCATATGCTTCAACCCTTGACTCAGCCTTGCCTTCGCTCACCTCTCCATTGTATACCATAGGTTTTTTTTTACAGAAAAAGCGTTATTAATGAAGTATTTAGTTGTATTCCTTGTTTTGGTAACCACCAGTAAGTAGTCACTTGTCTTCAGCAGCGCCATTTTAAACTGGAATCCCTTGTGTTAATAGGTCCTGCTTATTCCCCGTATCCTGCAGTGGGAAGGGCAGAGCCTGAGTGGGTTGTGACAGTGTCCAAGACCCCAATTAATTAAACAACAGAATCATAGATTCATGTATCACAGAAACAGACCCTTCAGCCCACTATCAGAATCAAACTATACCCCTGTTTTACTTAATCCTGGTTAAATTAGATTTATTTATTGTCATATAAACCATTGTGCATAGTTATTCCTTATTTACATGAAGTTCACTGAGTAAACGGTCTGCATGATAGTAATAAATGTACATATAGTTACAGGCACAGAACTTGATGGTGCAAAGATATATGTTTATCCCCACATTCCTTCCTAAGAATGGGAATTCAGGTGTCAAGCACAGCCTGTGAAGTTAGCAATGAATGTCTTTCTGAGGGTGTGCACGCTGTGGGACTGTCTGCAGCAGGGGACTGACAGTCTGCTGAAGATTCGCTGTGTAATGTGCCCTGCGAGAGTTACTCTGAACTAGGAAGCCAGTGACCAATTGATCAGATGTTCATTCCAATGAGTTGGTTAATTGTGATGTGTGAGGTTAGATACACCGTGGTGTAAAGGTACTGTTGTTTGGGAAGACTGAAAGGAGAAAAAAGTATAGCTGAGGATGCCCGTGTTGAAACTGGGTATCAGTCACAGGCTGGATAGAAAAGGAAGTGTGAAATGAAGTATGAAACTTTTGGGAAATACTCCCATAAATTGGCAGGTTGGTGAGAGGGAAACATCTTGTTTACAGAGAGCCAGCATCAAATCCTCAGATTCTACAGTTAGTTTTGATGAAATCAATGTAGTAGGTTTCAGCTAGCTGCTGACAGATTGTGACTGGGATCTGGTGGGACAGCAGCAAAAATCAATAGAACCAATCATAATGTTAGAAGTAAAATCTCACACAGCCCGGTGCAGCCATGACCTTGCATACGTCCTTGGGCATAAGCATCAATAAGCCCTGAGGGTAGCTGATGTGATTTCTCTCAAGCTGCTGCATGAATTACATTCTGTATGCAAATGACTGAGAACAGTGCTCTTACAGGTGGAACGTGAGGAATAACAGAGCTTCTGCTGCAACATTCCGGAAGAACCAACGGCAAAGTTAAGGCGAGCTGCACTTACATCTCAAGTCATTTCTTTGGTTCTGATGTCATATTTGATCAACAGTCCTCAAAGGGAGTCCGACCTTGCATTAACAATTCAGGATAATAATGAACTTATGTGGTGTCTAATGCAAAAATAATACTGTAAAGACCAAGTGTGGATGGAGTTTGACATTTAAAAAGGAGTAAAATACTCTGGTCTCCACTTTTTGCCTCAGGTAGATCCTCAGGGTCACAGATGACTTGCTTCCACTCTGAAGGGTGCATGTTGCTGACATACATCCTAGGATGTGCTTGGACACATCATCAGTGATGTAACCCAGGGTCATCCGGTGTTTCGGATCGTTCAACATCAGACACCCTCACCCAGGTGACCCAGCCAGGGTTGATCAGGCCCCGGCTTCTATCCCGGCAGCATTGATCCACAGGTCACAGCTCTCGATCAGTAGCCATCTGGAGGCTTGCTCAGCAGCCTCTGTGATGGTCCTGATGGTCCTTTTCTTTGCAGCCCCTGAAACGCCAAGGAGGGAGTAAGTTCTGCACAGAGAAACCTCTATACCATACCTCTACAGGCTCACATTGTGCTATCCATCCCTGTCTCTGGCTCTGTTCTACCAGCTCCTGGTGTTTGGCTTTCTTATGTTCAAACACCTCCTCAATCCAGTCTTCTCAAGGAACTGTCTGTTCTAATGTGACCATCTGATTCGAGGTTTCTGACAGATTGACCATTACTACCTCATTATACTAATGTATGTAATAAATTGCCTTGATGGCATGAAAACAGAAGTTTTTCATTGTATCCTGCTAAGTGTAAAAATAATAAATTACCAATTGTACATTTTTCACTTTTCCTTTCAGATGCAGTAAGAGTCTCAAACTCTTTTCCCCAAAGAGCATTCAAAGCAGAGCTTTTGAGTATCTTTTAGGAGGGCAGCATAGCAATTCCTGAAAAGCAAGGATTTGACAGGATGTGGCGGGTGTGAAGCCGAGTTTATGATCAGATTATCCATAATCTCAGTGAATGTTATAGCAACACTGAGGGGCTACTCCTAATTCATTCATGATTGAAAACATTAATTATGCTTTTAATGCAGTGAAATCGGGGTGGCAGTGGTACCTTTGTGTGCTGATTTAAAGGTCAAAATTGAAGTGGTATGAGGAAAGCATTCCAGAGAGTAGAGCCAAGGGACCTGAAGGCTATGAGATTAATGATGGGGCATGGAGAGGGAGAGACACTCAGAAGACGACAACCATGAATGAGTGAGATGCACTCAGAAGGAAGATAGGAACTTGAAGATGCTGATAACCAAGATGATACTTGAAAATGTTTAAATTTGATCCACTGGGGTATATGGACTCAGTGCTGGACATAACTAATGGGGCAACAAAAGACAATGCAGTACATATAGTACCATCTAGATATTAAATAACACGAAGTTTGACATAATCAGGAGGGCTGGTAAAGATGTACAGGAGTGTAGAGTTGAATCCAAGCACCTACTCCACTGTGGTATTTTGTTTTAAAAAAGGAAGTTTAATCAGCATTGCATGGCTTGCTTTCTCTAGCTTCTGTTTATTTGAACTGTATGGAAAGCAGACTGGGAGGCTAATTTTCAATGATTAGCAGAAGGAAAGCATCATAATTGGGAGCCTTGCTGTGAAAATGTAAAGTACCTCCAACCAATTCAGCCTCTGTACCAGTTCTCTCAGCATCCGGGCCGCGCTCTTTTCAGCTCAAAGTTGAATTCCACAATTTCACTTAACTGGCTTTCTCTTTTTGTGCCATAACAAGAGGCAAGGGAGGCCACCAATGAAGCATCTGAAGATGCTTGGATCTGCAATAAGGTCCTAGGAGTGGGACGAATGATCTCCAGCCATTTCCTGGCAATCAGTGAATCCAGCTAGTGAAGTGCTTTCTCCCTGATGGCCATTGACTTGAGGCTTCCAAGGCTCTTTGATGCCATACTCAACCCAAATGACGACACAGGTAGTCAATCCTACCTCACTTCTGGACCTGAGCAGTTTGGTCAAAGTTTGGAGCAAGGCTGTGATGATACCTGGAGCTGACGGGTCATGGCAAAACTCAGAGCTGGTTTCAGTGAATTGGCTATCCATAAGTACTGAGTGACACTGTTGACAGCCTCTTTCATTCTTGCTGATATTTAAGACTGGACTGATCTGGCATAATTAGTCAGACTGGATTTGTCCTGCTTCTTGTGGAAAAGATATACATAGTAAACTTACCACATTGACAAAAAGATGCCGGTGTTATTACTGTACTGGAACTGGAACCTTGGATGGTTCTGGTGCACTGTCGTCAGAACTACAGCTGGTATGTTAGGTGCTCCTGAGCTCCCTTCTGTATCCTGTGCTCTCAATCATTTCCTAAAGCAACATAGACTGGACTGAATCAGCTGAAGACTGGTTTCTGTGATGTTGAGGAACTTAAGAGGAACCTATAAAGGATCATTCTCTCAACACTTCTGATAGTGGGTGTTTCAGCCTTGTCTATATCACCCATGTGCTGGGCACCACTATGTTGAATACAAGAGTATGAGGAGAGTTTCATGGCACTGTGCCTGTAACTCAATGGAGTTTAGAAAAATGAGCTGGAATCTTATTGAAACCTACCAGATATTGAAAGGTCTAGAAAAAGTGGACATGGAGAGGATGTTTTACAATTGAGTCCAGCACCAGATGGCACAGATTCAGAATAGAAGGTTGTCTCATTAGAAAAACGACAAGGAGAAATCTCTTTAGCCAAAGGATAGTGAATTTGTGGAGTTCATTGCCACAGACAGTAATGGAGGTCAAGTTATTGGGTATACTTAAAGCAGAGATTGAGAGATTCGTTATTAGTAAGGGTGACAAAGGTTACAGGGAGAAGGTAGGGGAGTGGGGTTGAGGGGAAAAATAAATCAACCATGATCAAATGGAAGAGCAGACTCGATGGGCCGAATGGCCCATTCCTACTCCTATGACTCATGCTGTTATGATGAATAATCAGGTATTTAACCATTTCAGAGGTCATTTGAAATTAAAATTCTATGGCTGCCATGCTAGTATTTGAACTAATTTCTCTAGATTATTAATCCTGGCCTCTGAATTGCTATGTGGCAATATAACTGTGTGGTAGTGTTACTGAAGGCTTTTAACAGATTCATTAACCCAAATCATGGAGAGCACAAGTCAACAAGCCAATTAAATGTTGAATTATATCACAAGAAAACAATATAATACAGGCCAGTAGAGGTCATGGTCAAAATGTACTGTTTTCAAATTAGATAGTCAGCAAGCTTCAGGTGAAGATGGGTAATAATCAGACATACACCCAGCAGTGCCACAGTCTGTGCATCCAGGAGGCGACAATGAATATGACATTGGGTAGATTGGTTGAGACATCATTGTAATAATTTGTTGCTGTCACTGGGGGAACCTTGCTCATTGCATAAGCATTAGTCTTGCACAAGTACATCCTGGGAGGAGAATGGATACATATCTTTTGGGTGTGAACCCAACGGTGAGCAAGTAGCTGTACTCAGGTGTACACGGATTCAGGAGGTGCTCTCTCGGTCTGCCAGGTTCCACACCAAGGCTCCTGCATTAATGGTGATGTCCTTCATAGAGCGACTGCTGCATAATTCTGTTTACAATAGGGCTTTTCATATCATTGCTGACTATGCAGTTCCAAAAATGCTTTAAAAGGCATTGGAATAGTATGCTTAATGGACACAATAGCAGGTTTCAGCAGACGCCATGAGTGACAATCAAAAATCTGCAGATACTGGAAATCTGAAATAAAACACTTGGCATGTGTAGAAAGTGAAGCAGAGTCAGAAAATTAACAAGGTTAACAATGTCAGTACCAAGTCATTGCCTCCACCAGTGGTTTTTGAAGTTTTTAACTCATTTTAACCAAATGGTCACCCACATCGCCCGATGATAACAATATCTCTGGTCTGCCCCTCACCCTTCCCCCATCTTTTGAGAGGTTATGGTTAGTATTGATCCATTGTCACAGCGTGGTGACCCACATATAACCAAGGGCACCTGCCGGCTGTCACTGTTTGACAAGCTACAGAACAGTAATCAGGTCTGGCTGCTGATCTAACAGCAAGCAGTTTGTCGACTTTTAACAGGTGACTTCATTTTCACAGGCTAATAGCAATTACCTTATTTCACACAGGCTGAGTTTGACTGCTTGGGAGGAGAGGCAAAGTCAAAACAAAATAAAGCAAACAGAAGAAATAAACTGGAGGGCAGTGTCACTGGAGGCCCCTCACCATCTTACAGTAGGAAGGCTTCACAACTCTACTGGATTATAAAAGAAGGGTAATATTTACAATTTTCAACTTAAGGCAAAAGTAATGAAATACTGCCTAATAACAAGTCACCAGGGAAAATATACTTATTTGGCCATATTTGTTTTGGAAGCATATACAGGTGACCTACAGCCACGATGTTTTCTCCTGAAATGTTACTTACCGTGTCTCCTCCTGGCTCATTAGTGCCCATGTCTTCTCCTGTCCCATTGCTAGGTGTTGTTGGCTAGAAAGAACTACAGCCTACAAATCAATGAATTCAAAAGAATCAACGACAGTGGAAGAAGACAGACCAATAGTCTTTGTTCTTGCTGTGTGCTTGAAGGAGATGGAGGCTACTATTTTATGAAGCTTCTCTGCATCCTCCATTTTGTGAACTGGATTTGCATGGCTACATTAGTACTTTAATGTAGACACAATGATGCTCCAGGTAATCTGTTGGACTGAATCTAATTTCCAAATATGAAGTTATTTGTGAGGTGTTCTTTGATATAACATTCAGGTTTGTGAATGGCATGGTCTGTGTCTGCCTGAGTGATTCAAGCTGGTTACTGGTTTGGTAACTGATTTAGAACAAAGTGGCATAAATTAATAGTTGTCTCTTAAGGAAGAAGGCAAATAAATGGATGTTCGCCTGGACTAGAGCCAATAAGAAGTTGTGAAAGGTCAGTCAGATGATCCCTGGCCAATAACACTAAAATGCAACATTTGAACTAGTAAGAAGTGAATATAAAAGCAACACTTCGAATACACTAGCAGTGATAACTCTCTCTCAAAACCCACCAACGCAGATATGGGGACCCCACGGATATGTGGATATCAGAGGAATACATGGCCAGCATCAACTCATTTTACAGGTGCTACCTTTTCTATTCTTTGACTGTTCATGGAGGGTCTGGAAAACTTAGTAGGTCATAGATAATCACTTGTGTAAATTCACATGTTCTTCTGTCGAGACAATAAAGGTACTTGTTGGTAATGACAGATTCTCTCTGTGCCTCTCTGATCATTATTACTAAGGGGTAGATCCTTATAACAGTCTGCCTTCCCTATTCTATTTCAAGATGTGTCCATGAGTGGCCTTGTCTTCTCTGCACCGATTGGTGGGCATATCTTCTCCTGTCACACGGTGGCTGTGTCTTCCCTGTCCCGTTGGTGGGTGTGTCTTTCCTGTCCCATTGGTGGGCGTGCCTTCCCTGTCCCATTGGTGGGTGTGCCTTCCCTGTCCGGTTGGTGGCTGTGTCTTTCCTGTCCCATTGGTGGGCATGTCTTTCCTGTCCCATTGGTGGGTGTGTCTTCCCTGTCCCATTGATGGGTGTGCCTTTCCTGTCCCATTGGTGGGTGTGTCTTTCCTGTCCCATTGGTGGGTGTGCCTTCCCCGTCCAATTGATGGGCGTGTCTTCCCTGTCCCATTAGTGGCTGTGTCTTTCCTGTCCCATTGGTAGGCATGTCTTTCCTGTCCCATTGGTGGGCGTGCCTTCCCTGTCCCATTGGTGGGCGTGCCTTCCCTGTCCCATTGGTGGCTGTGTCTTTCCTCTCCCATTGGTGGGTGTGTCTTCCCTATCCCGTTGGTGGGTGTGCCTTTCCTATCCCACTGGTGGGTGTGTCTTCCCTGTCCCATTGATGGGCGTGTCTTCCCTGTCCCATTGGTGGGAATGTCTTTCCTGCCCCATTGGTGGGAATGTCTTTCCTGTCTCATTGGTGGACATGTCTTTCCTTTCCCATTGGTGGTTGTGTCTTTCCTTTCCCATTGGTGGTCGTGTCTTTCCTGTCCCATTGGTGGGCGTGTTTTCCTGTCCCACTGGTGGGAATGTCTTTCCTGTCTCATTGGTGGACATGTCTTTCCTGTCCTATTGGTGGGCGTGTTTTCCTGTCCCACTGGTGGGAATGTCTTTCCTGTCCCATTGGTGGGAATGTCTTTCCTGCCCCATTGGTGGGTGTATCTTTCCTGTCCCATTGGTGGGCGTGTCTTTCCTGTCCCATTGGTGGGGCAGTGTATGTTATACACCTTGGCCCCAGAAGAATGCTGTTTTGTTCAACTGTATACATCAATGATTGAATGATAATTAAATTTTGAATTTGATTTGAATTGATTTCTTCTCCTGTCTCACTGGTGAGTGTGACTTCTCCTGTCTCATTGATGACCATACCTTTGCCTGTCTCATTGTTGACCATACCTCCTCCTGCCTCATTGTTGACCATATCTTCTCCTGTGTCACTGTTGACTATATCTTCTCCTTTGTCACTGTTGACCATATCTTTGCCTGTCTCATTGGTGGCCGTGCTTTCTCTTACCTTATCAGTGGCAGTGTCACCTCCTGTCCCATTGATGGTCTGCTTCAGTCACTGCACCTTCTCCTGCTCTATCAATTGCTTGCACACTTCTATTTCATTACTGACTATGCAATTTTTGTCTAGTTATTATGTCACAGAGTGATACCAAATGAAAACAGACCCTTCAGCCCACCATTCATTGCTGACCATGAAGCATTCATTTATACAAATCTGCGCGAAACACTTTTATTCTCCCCAGACTCCAATTGACTGCTCTTGATTCTACTACTCACCTCCATATTCTGGGTGACTTACATTGCCGATTAACCTGCAGATCTCTGGGATGTGGGAGGACAACACAGGAGTTTAAGACTGAACTCTGGTCTTTGAACTGTGAGGCAGCAGCTCTAATAGCTGCACCAATTTGCCACCTTAGTTCCACTTAGCTTGGACTTCAGCCCTCGACTTCTGTTCTCACCTTCTCCTCCTTCCAATCTCACCTATCTCAAGGTGCATCTTGAGGTATTAATATTATTGTTGTTCCTGTTTATATATTTCTTCCTTCTTGTTACTGTAACTGCAAGCATCATGAAAAATAAAGGAGCACTGTACTACCAATCAAACAAACCTACACGTTCATACTAAAATAAAAATATTTTTCAGATTGAATTTTATTCAAATGAATTCAAATGAAAGGGTCTCCTGTTCAGTTTTTAATTTTCACCCTTTGAGATTATGGTAATAATGAATATAAGTGGGAAAATGCACTGGAACAATACTGGCACTTACAACCAAACTAGACCTAAGTAGCTTTCTGTAAAGAGCGTTCACATGTTATGTTATATTAATGGCATTCAAGGCCAATATTTTACAAACTGAAGAAAAGACCTTGAGAAGTTCTATTACACTAGTCAACCACTGCTAGCTTTGCCATTTATTCACTAACTAACAAGTTTATTTTGAAAGAGAACCCTTGAAAGGGTAGAATTTTCCAACTAACATATTGTCTTCATTGAGAAAACTAGGCATTTTTTCCATTCTTCAAGAATAATGCCAATATATAGGGCATGCTTGTGGGGAAAAATAATCTGTGCACTTTGCTTTTGTTAGAGAAGACAGAAGGCTCGTTTCCTGGCAACACACTGTGCGTCTAGAGACGGGCAAGAAGCATTACTGCCCTTAGGGGGAGACAATCAATTGTCAGCATCAAAGAGAGGCTCTACTAAATAGAATACTCTCCTTTGCCAGGACAGTTATTTATTTTTCAAGGTATGCAAGGTGGATTTCTGTAAGGTGGGTGTTAAATGGTTACAAAGCTTTTTTTAAGTTATTTGCTCACTTATGCCACCTCCAAGGGGATCCCACCACTAAGCACATCTTTCCCTCCCCCCACCCCGCTTTCCGCAGGGATCGCTCCCTACGTGATTCCCTTGTCCATTCGTTCCCCCCATCCCTCCCCACTGATCTCCCTCCTGGCACTTATCCTTGTAAGCGGAACAATTGCTACACATGCCCTTACACTTCCTCTCTTACCACCATTCAGGGCCCCAGACAGTCCATCCAGGTGAGGAGAAACTTCACCTTTGAGTCGGCTGGGGTGATATACTGCGTCCGGTGCTCCCGATGTGGCCTTCTATATATTGGCGAGACCTGACGCAGTCTGGGAGATCGTTTTGCTGAACACCTACGCTCTGTCCGCCAGAGAAAGCAGGATCTTCCAGTGGCCACACATTTTAATTCCACATCCCATTCCCATTCTGATATGTCTATCCACGGCCTCCTCTACTGTCAAGATGAAGCCACACTCAGGTTGGAGGAACAACACCTTATATTCCGTCTGGGTAGCCTCCAACCTGATGGCATGAACATTGATTTCTCTAACTTCCGCTAATGCCCCACCTCCCCCTCGTACCCCATCTGTTATTTATTTATATATACACATTATTTCTCTCTCTCTCCTTTTTCTCCCTCTGTCCCTCTGACTATATCCCTTGCCCATCCTCTCGGTTTTTCCCCCCCCTCCCCCCTTTCCGTCTCCCTGGGCCTCCTGTCCCACGATCCTCTCATATCCCTTTTGCCAATCACCTGTCCAGCTCTTGGCTCCATCCCTCCTCCTCCTGTCTTCTCCTATCATTTTGGATCTCCCCCTCCCCCTCCCACTTTCAAATCCCTTACTCACTCTTCCTTCAGTTAGTCCTGACGAAGGGTCTCGGCCTGAAACGTCGACTGTACCTCTTCCTAGAGATGTTGCCTGGCCTGCTGCGTTCACCAGCAACTTTGATGTGTGTTGCTTGAATTTCCAGCATCTGCAGAATTCCTTGTGTTTACCTAAAATGTTGAGTGTGTGTCTTCAAGCTCCTGAACTTCTTCACTGATGGTAGCAATAAAAAAAGACATCTCCTGGGTGATGGGGGTCCTTCATGATGGATGCCATCTTTTTTGAGGCATTACCTTTTGAAGATGTCCTCCGTACTGAGGAGGCTTGTTCCATGATGGAGCTGGCTGACTTTGCAACCTTCTGCAGCTTTTTGTGATCCTGTGCCACGGCCCCTTCATAACAGGCAGTTAGAATGCTCTCTATCTGTAGAAAATTGCTAGCTGTTGATGACATACCAAATCTCCTCAAGCTCCTAATGAAGCATAGCTGCAGTATGCCTTCTTTGTAATTGCATCAGATGAGATTAGGGTAGATCTTCAGAGATATTGACACACAGGGACTTGAAACTGCTCACCCTTTCCACGCTGATCCCTCGATGAGGACTGACAATAGACAATAGGTGCAGGAGTAGGCCATTCGGCCCTTCGAGCCAGGACCACCATTCACTGTGATCATGGCTGATCATCCACAATCAGTATCCTGTTCCTGCCTTCTCCCCATATCCCGTGACTCCGCTATCTTTAAGAGCTCTATCTAACTCTTTCTTGAAAGAATCCAGAGAATTGGCCTCCACTGTCTTCTTAGGCAGAGCATTCCACAGATCCACAACCCTCTGTGTGAAAAAGTTTTTCCTCAACTCCGTTCTAAATGGTCTACCCCTTATTCTTAAACTGTGGCCTCTGCTTCTGGACTCCCCCAACATCGGGAACATGTCTCCTGCCTCTAGCTGTCCAAACCCTTAATAATCTTATATGTTTCAATCAGATCCCCTTTCATCCTTCTAAATTCCAGTGTATACAAGCCCAGTTGCTCCAATCTTTCAACATTTGACATTCCCGCCATCCCGGGAATTAACCTTGTGAACCTCTGCTGCACTCCCTCCATAACAGGGATGTCCTTCCTCAAATTTGGAGACCAAAACTGCACACAATACTCCAGGTGGGGTCTCACCAGGGCCTTGCACAACTGCAGAAGGACCTCTTTGCTCCTATGCTCAACTTCCCTTGTTATGAAGGCCAAAATGCCATTAGCTTTCTTCACTGCCTGCTGTACCTGCATGCTTACTTTCAGTGACTGATGAACAAGGACACCCAGATCTCATTGTACTTCCCCTTTTCCTAACTTGACACCATTCAGATAGTAATCTGCTTTCCTGTTCTTGCCACCAAAGTGGATAACCTCACATTTATCCACATTAAACTGCATCTGCCATGCATCCGCCCACTCACCCAACTTGTCCAAGTCACCATGTATTCTCATAACATCCTCCTCACATTTCACACTGTCACCCAGCTTTGTGTTATCTGCAAATTTGCTAATGTTACTTTTAATCCCTTCATCTAAATCATTAATGTATATTGTAAATAGCTGCAGTCCTAGCACCGAGCCTTGCGGTACCCCACTAGTCACTGCCTGCCATTCTGAAAAGGACCTGTTAATCCCTACTCTTTGTTTCCTGTCTGCCAACCAATTTTCTATCCATGACAGTACCCTACCCCCAATACCATGTGTTCTAATTTTGTCCACTAACCTCCTATGTGGGACCTTATCAAAGACTTTCTGAAAGTCCAGGTACAGTACATCCACTGGCTTTCCCATGTCCATTTTCATAGCTACATCCTCAAAAAATTCCAGAAGATTAGTCAAGCATGATTTCCCGTTCGTAAATCCATGCTGACTCAGACCTATCCTGCTACTGCTATGCAAATATCTTTTGTAATTGACTCCAGCATCTTCCCCACCACTGATGTCAGACTAACTGGTCTATAATTGCCTGTTTTCTCTCTCCCTCCTTTCTTAAAAAGTGGGATAACATTAGCTACCCTCCAATCCGCAGGAACTGATCCTGAATCTATGGAGCATTGGAAACATATGTACCAATGCGTCCATGATTTCTAGAGCCACCTCCTTAAGTACCCTGGGATGCAGACCATCAGGCCCTGGGGATTTATCAACCTTCAGTCCCATCAGTTTACCCAACACCATTTTCTGCCTAATGCAAATTTCCTTCAGTTCCTCCATTACCCTAGGTTCTCTGGCCACTATTACATCTGGGAGATTGTTTGTGTCTTCCCTAGTGAGACAGATTCAAAGTACCTGTTCAGCTCGTCTGCCATTTCCTTGTTCCCCATAATAATTTCACCTGTTTCTGTCTTCAAGGGCCCAACTTTGGTCTTAACCAATTTTTTCCTCTTCACATACCTAAAGAAGCTTTTACTATTCTCCTTTATATTCTTGGCTAGCTTACCTTCATACCTCATCTTTCCCCGCCCTCCCCCCCCGCCCCCCCGTATTGCCTTTTTAGTTATCTTCTGTTGCTCCTTAAAAGTCTCCCAATCCTCTGGCTTCCCGCTTATCCTTGCTATGTTATACTTCTCTTTTATTTTTATACTGTCCCTGACTTCCCTTGTCATCCACGGTCACCCCTTACTCCCCTTAGAATCTTTCTTCCTCTTTGGAATGAACTGATCCTGCACCTCCTGTATTTTCCCTTCTCCCTCTCAAATTGTAGATTAACAGTTATCATATTATGGGTCACTACCTCCTAATGGCTCCTTTACCTCGAGTTCCCTTATCAAATCCAGAATTGCCTTCTCCCTGGTAGGCTCTAATACAAGCTGCTCTAAGAATTCATCTCTGAGGCTCTCCAGAAACTCCCTTTCTTGGGGTTCAGTACCAACCTGATTTTCCCAGTCTACCCGCATGTTGAAATCCCCCATAACAACTCTAGTATTACTTTTGCGTCATGCCAATTTTAACTCTTGATTTAACTTGCACCCTGTATCCAGGCTACTGTTTGGCAGCCTGTAGATAACTCCCATCAGGGTCTTTTTGCCCTTACAGTTTCTCAGTTATATCCATACTGACTCTACATCTCCTGTTTCTAAGTCCCCCCTCGTAAGTGACTGAATTTCATTCCTCACCAACAAAGCCACCCTACCCCCCCTGCCCATCAGTCTGTCCTTTTGATAGGACGTATACCCTTGAATATTCATTTCCCAGCCCTGGTCCTCTTGCAGCCATGTCTCTGTTATTCCTGCAACATCATACTTGCCAATTTCCAATTGAGTCTCAAGCTCATCCACTTTATTTCTCATACTCCGTGTATTCATATATAATACTTTTAATCCATTTAAAGTAATACTTCTACTCCCCTCATTTTTCACATCGATTCCTATTGCACTTGCCCATACTCTCCGATCCCTTCCTGATCTTTCTTCCCCTTTAATTCTGTTGTCTTTCTTAACTTTTCTTATTCTCTCTTTCCCTTTAACTCCATCCTTATATTTCCAGTTCATTCCCTCCCCCCACTACTTAGTTTAAACACACCCGTGTACCAGTGGCAAACCTGCCTGCCAGAATGCTGGTCCCCCGTCTGTTAAGGTGCAACCCGTCCCTTCCGTACAATTCATCCTTACCACAAAACAGATCCTAGTGGTCTAAGAATCTAAATCCCTGCCTCCTGCACCAGCTCTCAGCCACACATTCAGATCCCCTGTCTCCCAGTTCCTGCCCTCTCCGGCACAAGGAACTGGAAACACACTGGAGATAACCACCCTGGATGTCCTGCTCTTCAGCCTTCTTCCGAGTTCTCTGAAGTCATGCTGCAGAATTTCTTTCCTCATCCTCCTGACGTCATTTGTGCCGACATGCACCATCGCTTCCGGCTGTTCACCTTCACCCTTGAGGATGCCCTGCAGTCGGTCTGTGACGTCCTGGATCCTGGCACCAGGGAGGCAACACACCATCCTTAAATTCCACCTGTTACCACAGAAACCCCTTTCTGTGCCTCTCACTATGGAGTCCCCTACCACCACGGCCCTGCCTGACTTCTGTCTCCTCGGCTTCAGTGCCAAGTTTCGACTCGCAGACCTGTCCGTCTCTCAGACTGGCACTGTCTTCTGTCCCGACAGCTTCCAAGAGGGTGAACCTGTTTTCAAGAGGCACATCCCCCATGGTCTCCTGTACTCCAAGCATCCATCCCTTCCTCATCGTCGACCCCCTTCTCTCTTCCGGTATCTTCAGTATAACGATGTCGCTGTTGGTATTGTCCAGAAAACTCTCTGTTTCCCGGATGAACCCGAGGTCATTCAATTGCTTCTCCAGTGCCTCAACACGGTCCTTCAGGAGCTGAACCTGGACACACTTTCCATATTTGTAGCAGCCAGAGGCACCATCAACGTCCCTGACCTCCCACATCATGCAAGCAGCACACTGAATCAGTTGACCTGTCATCTCTTCACCACTTCTCACCTTCTCCAACTGTGGAGCAGTCTCCTCCCTCAGCCTCCTCGCCGAAGACTCTCGAGACAAAGACTCGCACTTTTCTAACAAGGCTCTTCCCTCGACAAGGCCGCTCCCCGACAGGCCGCTCCCCTAGATCAAACCTTGACTGGTGTGTGTTTCCTTGGCTTCCACTTCCTCAAATCTACAATCAATTCTTTAAGAGCTACCAGCAGAATAATCTCGGTGAGTATCTGCCGACGGTACACACTGCAACTGATGGTGGAGGCAATGATGGTTTAGGGTTGTGGAATGGGTACCAATGAAGCAGACTGTTTCAGTCTCCATCTATGATGCTGTGTTTTCGGTAAGATATAAAACAATCAGCATTGTCGACTTGCTCTGCTGTTAGATTTTCATCAGTGACAACGTCGGCAAACTCAATGAATTTCGTGATAAATGGATGCTTTAATAATTTAATACCGTGCCTTTTCTTAACTTCCTGCAACCAGCCTGCTGAATATTCACAATTACCTTCAATTTTCAGCTTGTTGTGCAATAAACCCCAGCAAAGTGTTCATCCTTTCCAAGAATGACAGGAATGTCTTCTTTCACAAAAATCCAGAACTTGTCCAGGGGCAGGTCAGTAAATCTCATTTTGAATGCATGATCAGAATGCAGCTCACAAAGTTCTTCCTCTTCTCTCAAAGTCAAGTTCTCAGGCTGAGCAGAAGATTCAGAGAAAGGGTCCCTCACCCAATCATACACTTGTGTTGAAAGGGAGGAAAAATATGTTCAATTTTGTTCTGCCGTTCTTCCAGGGGTTTTCAATAAGACTCCGGACTTTTTGATATCCTTCCTCACACTCAAGCTCAAGCAACAGCGGAAACATTTCAAGATTCCCTTTTAAATACAAGAACCTTGTCACTTGAAGTCAAAATATTTTCTCCAGCGCTTGCAGAGACTTGTTCAACTGGTTCATATAATGAAAAATTGAGTAGGCTAGTTTCCTCAACTACTCTTCATCTTCAAAGCACCTAGCAAAATCTAGCCTTCTATTTTCTTGAAAATACTCCTGCAATTCACCTTTTAGCTCAAACGCCCTGTTGAGAACTCTTCCTCTGCTAAGCCACCAGATTTCTGTATGTAGCAGGAGACTGGTGTGCTCTTTGTCCAGGTTTTCACAGTTTTTTAAACATTCTCGAGTGAACTGATCTGAAAGCTACTAAATAACTTGCTTCCTGGTTCCTTTACTGACTGTAACTTTATTTTCAAAAGCATTAATCTGTTTACTTTGAAATTCCAATTGCCGTTTAAAATAATCAGCACCTTTATGTGTCATATGGCTGCGATTTGTAGTTAAGTGACTTTCCAATTTTGCTGGAGACATTGCAACATTTGTAAATTGTTTGCCACAGACTAGGCACAATGATATAGGACAACTTAGATCACCAATCCATGTAAAACCCATTGATAAGTAGAAGGATGTTGGACTTTTTCTGGGGCAACAGGAGGCATTGGGTCTCTGCTGCTGTCCTGGGTCTTTCGATCGCGAAGTGCGGTCAGTCCTTGGTGTGTATGCACACACCCAGCTGGTGGCTCTGTACCTTGGAACCCTGCAGAGATACCTATACAGCGAGATGGCATGCACTGGCGACACACTTTCTCCACCAGGGACAGTGCCTGCAGGAGGGCACGTGGCTGCTGGTGGCAAACATCAGCCGCGCCACTTTGAGGGAACTGCCTCGGCTTTACCGAGAGCTGTTGAGGGTATGGAGTCTAGTCTTGTCCAGCCAAAGTGCTCCTGTGCTAGTTGGAGACAGTACTCTATCTGTGAGGGGGACCGATTCCCATCCTATCACAGTGGGTGTCCAGAGAGCTCGGTGAAGTGGAGGGCTTCTGGCTGCACCACCACCACCTGATGGGCCGAGGTGCTCATCGGACCCAGGCCTTGGGATACCACGTGGGAGAGGGTCCTGCACAATGTGAGCCTTCTCATGGGGATGCCCTTCTGTTACACTCCAAAGTGCTCTTGCACACCTTTCACTTCCTTGCCTTCGTCTGCCAATGTGAGTTGCCTTGGCGATCTGTTTTACCATCTGGCACTGGAGGAGGTCCCCAGTGGAAATTTCTTTATGCAGGGGTCTTTCCTCTGTACATTAGGGACCTGGGGTAGAAGGTGTTGCATAGGGTAGTACCGTGCAACAGGTCTTTAAGCAGCTTCACTGACACCCTGTCCATCTGTTCATTTTGTGGACAGGAGGAGTTAGTGTACCATGCTTATATGGAGTGTGAGAGGTTGCAGCCCTAGTTTGAGAATCTGAGGGGGCTGCTGCCCAGGTTCTGGTTGTACTTCAGCCCCACGCTCCTTATATATGGGCAACCAGTATGGAAGGGGGCAGGTCGTGAGGAGGATCTACTGGTAGGCTGCTCCAGTGCCTAGCCAAGATGTCTATTCACAGGTCTAGGTGGTGGAAGATTGAGGGCTCTGCCAGAGCCGACTGTCTACCCTTCTTCCGAGGATGCGTTCGTTCCATGGGTACAGTAGGGGATTTCTAGCAGTGATGACACCCCCCATGGAATTTACTGTTTTATAGACAGTGGTAATCATATTTTAATTTGAATTTATTCACTGTCTTCTGAATACATAACGTTTGTACTTCGTGTATTTGTTATGTAAATAAAATTTTTGATTTTTAAAAATAGATGGACTATTTTTTGTGTCAGTTGTTGCAGTAGTGCAGTGAAATGACTCAGAAGATTGTAATTCTTCATCATTAACCTTATCAGAATTGTCTGTAAGTCTAGGCCTAGAACCTTCCTCTTCAATAATCACCACACTGGACCTACTTCAGAATGAAAATCCCCTCCAATTTTCTACTACACTGGTAGAGTTTCTTCACTCCTATAAGTCAGGCAGCGGTGCATCAGGGGAAATTGGGGGTGGGAGTGGGGGAGGTTATTTTGGAGGGAGAGCCTGATATCACAGCCCAAGTTGGACGAGTCCATTCAATGCTCAGAAAACACTTCACTCTCCTCAACAGCCTACCGTCCTCCCCTCTGTGCAATACAGCACTCACCAATTATCAACAGCCTCCCCTATCTCATGTCAAAAACTGATAATGGAATCAACCAAATGAACAGGCTCCTACTGCGCACTGCCATACTGGGCTGAGAGACCTCTAATGAGATTGCGAAAGGGGCTTCTCAATCACTGCCCACCACTGCGAGTGCAAGCATCACTCAACGTTCAAATAATAATGTTTTTTTAAAATCACAATTGCTCGTGGAACCTTTAGCGACCTCTCACAGAGCCCCAGGGTTCCACGTAACCCAGGTTGAGAAACCCTGGTGTAAGGAATCATAAAGTTCAGATGTAACTGGTCAGTAGAGCTGAAAGTACATGGGTGGGGACTCTGATGCTTCAATGTTAATGCCTGCTGCTTGATGTGACACTGAGCTTTAAGAGACAGATCCCAAACTTGAGCTCCAGATTGAAGTGATGCCTTTTCACTGCCTCTAGTGAGTGGGATGGTCCTTGAAACTGGGACACAACTGGAGGGTTATGAAGTAGTAAAATCAACCCAAGGTTCATTACTATATACTGCTTTTTTTTTTGGATGTTTTCCAGGCCTGCTCAAATCAGTTATCATTATAACCTAAACAGGTTGTTCACTATTCAGAGACACACACTGAAGCTATGCACAGAGACAGAATACCAACACTGTACAACTCAGAACAATTAACAGGGGTGGAGTGTGGGTGAGAATGACTGAAGTCATAGAGTCATAGAAACGTACAGCACAGACAGGCCCTTCTGCTCATCTACTCAGTGCCGAGCCAGTTACACTGCCAACTCCTAGCAAGCTGTATCGGGAGTATGCCCTTCCATACCCCTACCATTTTAGATTAGGTTAGATTATGAGGACACGCTGTCCTCTTTTATTGTCATTTAGTAATGCATGCATTAAGAAATGATACAATATTCCTCCAGTGTGATATCTCAGAAACACAGGACGGACAAAGACTGAAAAACTAACAAAACCGCATTGTTATAACCTATAGTTACAACGGTGCAACAATACCATAATTTGATAGAGAACGGGCCATGGCACAGTAAAAAAGTTCAAAGTCTCCCGAATGTCCCATATCTCACGCAGACGGGAGAAGGAAGAAAACGCTCCCTGCCATGCCCGACCACAGTCCGACTCTGAGTCGTCCAAAAACTTCGAGCTCTGATCAGCCCTCCGACACTGAGTACTGAGCATCATCTCTATCTGAGCGCTTCGACCTCAGCCCTGGTCGCTAGCAGCTGGCAAAGCCGGGGATTTTGGGGCCTTCCCTCCGGAAGGTTCTCGATTGCACAGTACCAGCAGCAGTGAACCAGCATTTCAGAAATTTCTCCAGATGTTCCTCTGTGCTTTCAAGTCTGTCTCCATCAAATCAGAATTGTCCACGGCCCCTATTTAACAGATACGATATCATTTCACCGGAGAGCTGTGCACGCTGTGTCGCGCTGCCATCTTCTCCTCCCTCCATCCATGTACCTATGCAAACTTCTCTTAAGCATTGAAATCGAGCTCACATGCAACACTTCTGCAGGCATTCTCACAACCCTCTGAGTGAAGTTTCCCCTCAAGTTCCCCTTAAACTTCTCACTTTTCATCCTTAATCCATGGCCTCAAGTTGTAGTCCCACCTAACCTCAGTGGAAAAAACCTGCTTGCATTTCCCCAATCTATACCTCTCATAATTTTGTATACCTTGATCAAATCTCCTCCCACTCTTCAACGTCCAGAAACAGATCTCAGTGGCCAGCACCAGGTATGAGTGTTATGGCTTAGTAAATATCAAGGTAAGGATCTGTCTGCCGGTTCTCAATGAAAACCAGGTTTGCTGGATTCAGAATGTACACTAAGTCCTCTGCAGATCTGAAACATTCTGATGACAAATGTTCTGTCGGTCACAGCGAGCATAAAAGGCATTGAGCTCATCTGGGAGAGAAGCCTCATTGTCCAATGATTTTACTTTGTAGGAAGTGATGGCATTCAAGCCCTGCCACTCCTGTTGAGCATCCTTCTGTGATTCAGCTTCGGTCCTGAATTGCCAGTTTGCAAGTGAGATGGCTTTCCCGAGGACATACCTGGACCTCTTGTATTTTACTTGGTCGCCAGATCTGAACACCACTGATCTTGCTATTGAGGATCTCTTCTTAGTTCATCCAAGGCTTCTGGTTGGGGAAGGTGCTGAATGATTTTCTGGGGACACCATGAGCATGTAGGTGGCATGTTGTATGTTTTACTACTTAGAGAATGATACAATGTCATTCTGCTACATTCAGGGTAAACCTGGTGGGAAGATTTATTGAGAATTAGGATAATTACAAGAAGCCAATTGTACAATATTTGACTCAGACCTTATATAATCCTTTCAACAAGAGTCTGATATTTTAATTAAATGTTTGATAATCATGTTATACTGGAAATTAATCTTGCACAGAGCCAGTGTCAACTCAAGGGGGAGGGTGGTCACAGGTCTTTTCTTACATTAAATATTTTCCTTAACTTTGATGTTAAAGAAGGCTTGTTTGCTGATCAAACAGATGCTCTTCTGTACTCAGACAATTAAAATATTAATCATTTCAAGCACAAGCAGATAAGGCATACAAAATAGTTTCAGCTCCATCTGATGGTCTTTTTGATTTTGACACCTGGTTCCTCTTATGGTGAAGCTCCCTTGATTTTACAGCCAATTCAGAATATTGTTTTTTTCTATTTCCTTAATTTGATTATTTTGCTTTCGAATTCAGTATGATTTATAATCAAAAATGAAAGGCTTACCTTCTTTCAAAGGGCCAATAATTTGATTAATTCCTTGAACAACTTCTCATCATGATTAAGCTACAGATCAAAAACTATAACTGTGTACTGTAGGGTTCAATTTATACCTTAACTCTAAATTAGTTACAAAGTATATTTAACCCAGATTACAGTGGTCATCTAAAGCCATGGTTAGAACTCCCAAACATCTAATGACATATTTCAATTACTACGGTGACTTCTTGCTTGTGCTCCTGACTTCCATGTGTCCCAGATATGATAGGAACTGAGCAGATGGTGCTTACAGTATTAAATGGAGCATTGTCAATGGATTGTCATAAATGAAAATTATTGATTTTTAAAAATGTAGATTCTGTTCTCATGATAGTTAGAATGGGATGGCACTGTGGTATAGTGGTTAGCACAATGCTTTACAGTACCAGTGACCTGGGTTCAATTCCCACCACTGCCTATAAGGAGTTTGTATGTTCTCCTCGTCACTGCGTGGGTTTCCTCCAGGTGCTCTGTTTTTCTCCCGCAGTCCAAAGATGCACTTGTTGGTAGGTTAATTGGGCATTGTAAATTGTCTGGTGATTAGGCTAGGATTAAAATCGGGGGATTGTTGAGTGGTGTGACTCGAAGGGGCGGAAGGACCCATTCAATACTGTATCTCAATAAATAATGAAAATGCATTTTGTGACCATTATTTAAATCTTGTTTCAATAAGTTATTTTCATGCATGCATCTGTTTTAGAACCCTCATCTGTGAACCATTTCAATTTTTTACAAGGATAGGGTCAATTATGATTTGAGCTCCTGGGTGTTGTTTAGCAAGTGAATGTCATTGACTTCATTGGAATGAAAAACAAGTTGATTCTAGTGGAGAGAATATCTGTCCACTTGATAATCTCCCTGGTGGCCAAGCCAAAGATGACCCTGATATCATTATGAAAATGAGTCTGCCACATCTTGTTTTTGTTTGAGGAGGAGAAAGAGCCAGCAGAGCGACAAACTATTTATATCTTGATGAAATCACAAGTGGCACAAAAAAATCATTCCGTTGTGAACTATTGTTTGTAAAAAAAATAATAAAATATTTCACCATGAAGTTGTTTTTTCTTTAAACAGAAAAAAATAGTTGAAGCAGGAAAAATAGACTTCATTTCTGTCAGTCCTTTCAACAGACATGTTTTAATGGAGGTTATATCCATTACAAAATATGACTATTCGTTAGAATTCTATTATTTGCTGTTCAGTCCTCCAACCAGCAAAGATTACGTTATATTTGAATGTAGACTGGAGGAGTTAACATCCCTCACTGACTGCGACAAGGGAATATAAATTATTACTGCTTGAAGCTAATCCATCACCTGGAAGGAGGCAAAATAGGTTAGATCCCATGATTTATGCCATAATAGGATACAATTTTTCAGAAGGTCCAGTGTTTGTGACATATTGTAGGCATTCATGTTCTATCACTGGAGGTGTGGACCATTTTCTCAAAGGGTTGGAAGGAAAGATATACAATAGTGTGCATTTATATAAGATTTGTAACATTGCAGTCATCCCAAGGCATTTGTTTACTTATCGAGAAGATACAGCATGGAATAGGCCATCCTGGCTCTTCAAGCCACACTGCACAGCAATCTTCCAATTTAATCTGAGCCTAGTCACGGCACAATTTACAAAGACCAATTAACCTACTCGCCAGTACATCTTTGGACTGTGGGACGAGACCCACTCGGTCAAGGAGAGAGCATACAAACTTCTTACAGGCAGTGGCGGGAATCAAACCTGGGAAATCTTAGCTTAAAGCAAAATGTTGCTTAAGTGGGAGGCAATGTTGGTCCATGAACACAGGAATGATGTTGTTGCAAGTCTGGAGCTTGTGAAGAGTTGGATGAAGGCTGTAGGAGTTTGGATGGCCCTGTATTAATGGAGCGTAGACATCGCAGGCATCCAGAGCAGCACTGAAGCAGTCATGTCCGGGATGAGCTTTCAGCAGGGGTTGAGCTGCAGTGGAACAACATCACAGCAATGGAAAGAGGTTTAGTAAAGTCAGCTGCTTATCAAACATGATGCCAAGTTTGTAGGCAGACTGCCTCATTCTCAGGTAATCACCAGGGAAATGTAATGGAGATGCTAACAAGGGAACAAAGTTTATGATGGGGACCCATGCTGAAGAATAGTGGAAAAACCTCAGCACCTAATCCACTTAAATCTTCCCCTAATTCAGTAACATAACACAGCGTCTCAATTCGTTGTTGCTAACTCGAACACTGTGGCAGTGTGTTATCAAAATTTAACAAAGTCTTCCCTTCACCTATGGAAGTTTCAACACTCAGGATGTGATGCTCTTTCACAACAAAAGTATCAACCTTTGAACTTGTCCTATCTTATGTATTTATATTTATTGTGTTTTTACTGTATTCTTTATGCTTATCGAGTTTTCCTATGCTGCATCGGATCCAGAGTGACAATAATTTCATTTTCCTCTTCACTTGTGCACCTACAAATGGCAATAAGCAATCTGGAAACCTGAATCTTGTCACCCTTGGACTTTACCTACCACAGATCAGCCTTAAAGCTGACTTTACTAAAACACTGCTTCCTGGAGTCCCAGTCAGCACTTCCCCACCAATCCTGGTGTTATCTTCAGTAAACTCCTAAATAAGTCAGCTGCCAATAGGCACATGGAAAGTGCACAGTAATTATACCCTGTGGAGGGCCCACCTACAAACTAATCTGAAAATTGCATTCAGTGTTAGTATTTCAGGTAGTGTTTAGATTTAGTAAGTAAGCAACAGTGTAACTTCACCATATCTTGCTCTTCTACCATCACCTGGCCACATTTGTAATCTTGCCTATCTTTAAGGAGAAAAGAATGCGGTGATAGGAGGAGGTAAGAGGGTTTCATTCGTTGAGTCACACTGTTTGGGGGGGAATGGGCAGAGTCAAGCTGGGATCTTTGAAGGTGTTGTAGAAAACATGATTGAGGGTGAGGGTTATGTGTGATGCTTCTGTCTAGAGATGGGTGGGGGGAATGGGGAAGAGAAATGGTCAAGAGGGCAGTGAAGGAGGAGCTGGCAATTTAGAAGTGGTAAACTCTGGGCTTGAATTGATGGAAGGTGTTTGACAGGCTAGCATTTGATAGTGGGGGTTATGTACCCCTCAGAAGAGCAAAAGAGCTATTACAAGGTCTATGTTTGTAAAGGACCTTACCTAACAATGCTCCCAAAGCCACAATTAAATATGTAATGAAACAGAGCTCAAGTGTGCAGCAAAAATTTGCTTCTGCTTGAAAGGGTCAAGCTGCCTGTGGGTCACATACATCACAGAAGTGGTATCCAGATGCACCTCTGTCACGCTTCTCTTCTGCAACGTCAAATTCATCCTTTACTTCCAGCTGCTAATGGAGGTATTCTCTTGTTCCTACTGCTAATTTTAAGGAGGGCACTGGAACATCTGAGGTAGTTATTAATTGACGAATCATTAGCAAGAAGGGGGAGCAGTAGGTCAAGCAACCCCTCAGTTGTGCTCTGCCATTCAATGAGATCATGGCTTTGGCCTTTCTGCATTCAAATCCATTTACCTGATATCAGAGTTACCCTTAGGTGTGAATGGTCAGCACTGAAACTGTCATATCCACAGAACTCTTCATGGGGTGGGTAAATCAGACCATTGCGTCCTTTGGCTAAGAACAATGGGATTGTGACTGATGTCAACTTGTACAAAAAATGCATCCATTTTGTAGGGTGGTTGCTTGTATAGAATGAAATGTCATGCAAAAAAAACTATTTTTCTACTGTTAACCATAACCGTCGATTCTGCTATATTGTCAGGCCTGCACAGTCTCCACCCAGCTAACAGGAGTCACCTGCCACTCATTTCCAACTGCTCACCTGCAGCCTATTTAAACCCAGCTCTCATCCACAGTCCTTGTTTAGTCATATGAACCCGCCAGCCTCATTCAGGTTCCCTTAGCCTTCAGTTACCTTGGCATGCTAAGTATTTGTTCTCTCTTCTGGCTTGTTATTTTGCAAGTTATTATTAAAGTTATTGCTCGCCGCTAAATTGTCTCCGATGCTCTGCATTTGGGTCAAACCTCCTTTATACTTCCTGACATACTTTGCAAAAGTGTATCTGTCCCAGATTTGAATATTCTTAATAACTCAGCATCCACAAGTCTCCTGGGTAGAGAATTCCATAGATTTTTGACCCACTCTGAAAGAAAGAATTTCAGACTTAACTGGGCTCATTTCAATCTTAAATGATTTTGAATCTGTATCCCACTCCCCCATCAGGGAATATGTGATCATTTTATGAAACAGCACAACTTAATACTAAACTATCCTTAAACTAAACTGCACTAGAGTGGAAATGCATTTATTGTTAACAGCTAAAAAGTCAATTATTTAAGGCATTGTGTCAGGATTTACATTGGTGTGAATTAACTTCAGTGGACTCAACTTATTGTAATTAAACTTTAGTAAACTCCCACAATTTTCATTAGGTAATCGAATGACACCTTCATTGTCTAAAATTTCTATGATCAAATCAAGGCATTTTATTTAGTCCTGAAGGAGGGTGTTGGCCTGAAACGTGGAGTGTTTGTTCATTTGCATGGATGCTGCCTGTCCTGCTGAGTTCCTCCAGTATTTTGTATGTGTTGCTTTGGATTTCTAATATCTGCAAGTTTTCTTGTGTTAACAAATTTTATTGACATTTGCTCTGAATGCAATGTAAACCAAAGTTCACTAACCCATGTTTCAGCCAAATATCTCTCTAGTTACCACTATGCTATACTGTTAATAAGTTTCTTCATTTCCCATTTGAAAAACATTGACACACTTTTTGAAAAGAGACTCTGCTTTATGAATGACCTTCACACCATTTTTAAGCAATCTGATAACTCTCTAACGACGATGAGGAAACAGTGTGCATGTGGCAAAATCTGCAAGAACGATCGATGCTTGAAGATCCACCAACCGAGGATGAAGTGTTTGGCGGGAGCAGGAGCAGGCACAATGCGCGGGTGTCCAACCTGGTGAGACAAAGGAGGGGCCAGGCCTGGAGTCACCCCATAGTGCCCGGAACCTCCAAGTGCTGCAATCTAATCCCTCTAACATGAAGTCTAACAGGAGGTGGATCAAATGGCCAGCAGCTAACATGACTTCACTGTGGAAGCAGTTTGATGAAGATGTTAACCAAATTCTGGAGGCAATGGCGAAGGGAGGGGTTGATAGGAAGCTGCAAGTCATGAAACAATTATTGTCAGTATCGCAGTTGAACGGTTCGGAGAAGAGGAGAAGGAAGACTCCAAAACCTCTTACTCGAAGCAGGACTGGTCAGCAACTGTCAGCAGGCTGGATGGAGAGCGAGGTGTCTCCCAGTGGAGGGTGGTTGTAGGGGATTCATAGCCCGTTCTTTAGTTAGAGCCGTCAGCATTTTGGGCATCGAGGGAGAGAGGAAGAGGAGAGCCATCCGCAGTACCACCGATGCGGCAGATAGGGCCTCAAGATGGCTGTGGCTCAAAAGAGGGGAACCATGGAGTCATAAGTAGCTAGCCATCTGGACACAAGCTGGGGTCTGATCAGCCCCGGCTGGGTCACCTGGAGGAGGTTGTATGATGTTGAAAGACCCGAAACACCCGATGATTCCAGGAACATCACTGAAGATGTGTCCAGAAGCATCAATAGATGTATGTACACAGTGTTTAGAACTGGGAAACTTCTTCAACCCTCCTTTTGTGTTACCTTGCATTCGATTTGGTTGCATTTTTGCAGGATGTTAAGTTGTTTCATTCTCTTACATTCTCCACTGAATTCTGAAATGAATAATGCAATTTTATATTTACTCCTGAAGAAGGCACTTCTGTAGAAAAATTTGCCAGGAATAATCATAATCTTGAGACCATGATCACCTACTTCATAAGACTTGGCACATGATGATGCTGATGATGATGATATTTACTCATATTTTTGAGACCTATGGGTTGTTTGTAGTGCCAGCATTTATTGCCCATCCATAATTGTTCTTGACTTTAATTAGTAGAGTCTAAGATCAGCACAAAACCTATTCATTTGCAGAGCTACTTGCAGGATGCAGACATTAAGCAATTATATCCTGAGGCTAGCTAAGAAGAAAGGATTGTGGCCAAATTTGTTTAATAAACTTAAGACTTCACTTTTGGGGAAGTTATTTTTTGTACATAATTAAAAATCAAGCAAAATAGACTTCCACTTTTCTTCCAAACATATTCCAAAAATCTCTCCCTTAGACTGGAATATATTTAATAACTCATATTCACTGCTCTCCTGGGTAGAGAATTCCAGAGATTCTTGACTCTCTCCAGGAGAAAGAATTCCTTCTCATCTTAGTCTTAAATGGGCAATCTTCGATTCTGAGACTATTCCTGGTTTTAGATTCCCTAAACACTGAATGTGTGTTAACTGTGTTGAACTTACGCTGGTTTAAAACTATAGTTAGTCACCTTTAACCATTGTGGTACTTCTGGGGAAGGAACTCCTCCCTCTGCATTGGGATTTACAGCAATTTGTGTCAGCATCAATGAACATATATTTCTAAATCAGGATGCTGTGTGGCTAAGAGGGGAACCTACAGCTGGTGGTGTTTTGCCGCTTGGAGAAGCTGTCATGGGTTTGGGAGATACTGTTGGAGTAGCCTAATGAGTAAATGGTGCACTTGTGCTAGAAGAAGTGGAAGTTTAGTGTTAAGCAGTGCACCAATCTAGATTATGAAGACACGCAGTCATCTTTTATTGTCATTTAGTAATGCATGCATTAAGAAATGATACAATATTTCCTCCGGTGTGATATCACAAAACACAGGACAGACCAAGACTGAAAAAAATTAACAAAACCACATAATTATAACATATAGTTACAACAGTGCAACAATACCATAACTTGATGAAGAAGTCCATGAGCACATTAAAAGTTCAAAGTCACTAAAAAATGTCCCACATCTCACGCAGATGGAGAGAAGGAAGAAAAACTCTCCCTGCCATACCCGACCACAGTCCGACTCTGAGTCATCCGAAAACTTCGAGCTCTGATCAGCTCTCCGACACCGAGTACTGAGCGCCATCACTATCGGAACGATTTGACCTCCTTCTCAGTCGCCAACGGCAGGCAAAGCCAGGGATTTTGAGGCCTACCCTCCGAAAGATTCCCGACCGTGCAGTAATGACAGCAGCGAACGAACATTTCAGAAATTTTTGCAGATGTTCCTCTGTGCTTTCACGTCCATCTTCATCAAATCAAAATTGTCCATGGCCCCTATTTAACAGATACAATATCATTTTTCATCAGAGGACTGCGCACGCTGCTTCAATCTAGGAGGCAAAAAAATTCTGGAGAAACACAACAGCTCAGGTAACATCTGTGGAGGAAAATAGATAGTCAACATTTTGGGTCAAGCCTCTTCAATCTGGACTGTTCTGTTTTGCCTCAGATTCCAGCAGCTGCAGTCTCTTGTGTTGACAGCGTCATCCTGAATTTTTCAGCATTTTGAGTGTTATCTGAGCTGCACTCAGCCAGGCAGTTATAAGTATACTGGTGACATGCCTTATGCTGGCTGGAAAGGCTTTGGGATGACGGAGCAGAGTCACTTCCCACAGGATAATAACTCTCCGACCTGCTCTTGTTGCCACAGTGTAGTATGTATTTCTAGCTTAGTTGTGTTTCTAATTCATGGTGACCCCCAGAGGGTTGATGACCGAGGACTCAGTAATGATAATATCACTGAATGTCTTGGGCAAGTGATTATACTCCCTCCTGTTGGAGAGAGTCATTCCCTGGTACGTCTGTGGTGCCTATGTTATTTACCACCTGTTGGCCTGAAAGCCATCTAGGTCTTGCTGCACACAGACACAATTTGCTTCATGGGAAGATGTACTGTGAATGGAATTGAACTTTCTGAAGTCATCAATGAACAGCGCAACTTCTGAGTTTATGATGGAAGGAAGGTCGTTGATGAAATAGCTGACGATCGTTTACTGATAACTGAAAATAGATTGATCAGGTGATAATTAGTCAGCTCGGATTTCCTCTGCTTTTTTGTCAGTGTGATAGATACCTGTGTTGTAAAAGTACTTCATCCCTGATGAGGATGGCAGAGTTTGTCATCGAAATGTTGGTTAAAATCAATACCTGTACCCAGCTGGAAGCATGAGAAGAGTTTATTTGTCATACATGCCGTAAAAGCACCAGATCCTTTTTTGGTACTGGAGTCGCTTGACCAGAGGAGTGGTTAGTTTTGGAGGGCAGATGCTTTCTGGCCCTGTGTCTTTCCCAATACTCCTTGTAAATTCCCTTGCAGGAATTAAATGATTTATGTATCCACCTGACATCTTCCTTTTCTATGAGATATGACTTTGTACTGCACACATAAATCACCCTGATAACTGTATATCAGATTTACTCAGAATTGCTAACATAGAAACTCTATCAAACTGTTCGAGTAAATTCTTTCTTTAACTTGTGTCTTATTTTGTTTCTGTCTCAATTCCCTTCCTTCCCCTCTCCCCTCAAGTTTTATCAGTAATAAGCTGAATTGCGTTCTGAGCCAATACCACGGAAGTAACCCAGCAGGAATATATCTGCTGTGGAATTTCATGTTGTAGTTTAGGAGAAGATAGTTAAGCCGGGTCCCATTGTTAAACCTGCTTTTATCTTAATATCTCACTATCCTCTCAGTCATAGTATTTGAAGATGATATGATGAAATAAATGGGTAATATTTACCACTTTGACTCCTTAAACATTCACGTAGGATTGAACAAAACTGAGGATCTTTATTGAGATTAACTCTTATACACTATAGTATGAGGAAAAGAATTTCAGTTCTTCAGTTTTACACTCTCATTGGTGCTACTGCATTTAAGATGTTTCATCTTCATTCATTTTGGATGACTATTTGTGAATGTAACAAGTTATTAATTCTTTTCTCAAAGTAATCTTGCAAAGTTCTCTTTGGTGATTTCCAACAACATGAAGTTGCCTTCTGGAAAATGTGAAATTAATACAAGTAAAGAAAAAGATTTGAGAAAAAATGATTAAATGAAGTAAATAAGTACACAGGGCTCGGATAAATATGTCTGTGGGTAGGAGCAAACATGAATGTGTACTTGTGAATGTATAAATATATAAAGATTTACACATATATAAAAAATGGAAAAGGTTTTATATGTAAAAAAAAGTTTGTGTAATACTTGCGAATACCTTATCCAAATAAAAATAAAATATATATATAAAAAAGTTGTCTTCATAGGTTTAACTCCGATGGTGTGATAGCAGCTATACTTGTTTGTCAATCTTTCAAGATCTTTCTCTAATTCCAGTCATTTAGTTTTTGCTTTGATGCTCATTGTATGGAAAGGTTAGTGTGAACAACATCGCAGATTTGTCTTCTCGGTATACTTGGTGTGACAATGCAGCATTTCCATTTAACACTTGTTCTGTCAACAGTTCTTATTGTCAGTTATAGTATAGTCTTATGTCTTCATGAGGACATTTTTCTGATTTTGCCTATTACTGAAGTATTTTTTTTACTTGAATTGTGCCAAATGGCTTGATATTTTGGGTCGAGTTCTGCACATCACACTTTAGGAAAGGTCTGAAGGTTTTTCTAAAGAGCTTTAAAAGGGCAACACAGTAGTGTAGTAGTCAGCACAACTCTTTACAGTGGAGGTGCCACTGCCTGTAAGGAGTTTGTACATTTTCCCTGTGACCACGTGTGCTTCCTCTGGGTGCTCCGATTTCCTCCCACAGTCCAAAGACTTACGGTTTGGCAGGTTAATTGGTTATTATAAATTGCTCCGTGATTAGGCTAAGGATAAATCAGGGGATTGTTGGGCAGTATGGCTCAAAGGGCCAAAAGGGCCGATTGCAAGCTGTACCTCAATCAATCAATAAATAAATCCAGGGATATTAAACCTCTGGAATGTGGATTAATTGGAGAGATTGGGATTATTTTACATGGAGCAGAGAATGTTGCAAGGAAAGCTGATGGGGGGAATATAAATAGAATAGATAGAAGGGAATTGTTTTCTTTGATACAGTGGTCAAGGACAAGCAGACATAGAATCTAGGTGATTGACAGAAGGACCAAAACTGACACGGGAACATCTTTTATAGTCGAGGTGTGGTTAGGGTGCTGCTGGACTAATTCTGGAGGCGGACTGAAAAGTAGAGTACAAAAATCTGAAAAGAACTATTTTTCAGTGCTGCGGGGAGAGGGCAGAGGAGTAAGAAAAGCTGGTTTACTTTTACATATACTGTTATAATTAAACAAGTTCTTTTGTGCTTCTGTAATGCTTTTTTATGCATTTTTGTCTACCCCAATTGTTAGATGGGGAAATCATCTACTATTTTCAATACAAAGAACACGTCCAGTTCCGATATCTGAATTCTTGCATGGTAACCATGGCAACACATCTTCAGTACTATTTTGTTTCAAATTTCTTAATTCAATTGTTTGTTCATATTAAAATAAGATATAGGCCCTCCACTGCAATCTTGATGCAGCCATTGTCAGTGTTACTTAGGACCAGCAACTGTGAACAAGAGTGAATTGCCTGTGAATGTTATTCCTCCACAATCTCTATGTCTGTCTCTTCATTCTTCCTTAATGCTTGTAAAGAAAGTGCATTGATCTTTACATGACCATCCACATTACACAACTGAATACAAAGTGTCACATGTAAGCTTCAAAGTCCATGTTGTGTCATGGTAGGCCAGCATCTTCTCACTTCAGGGACTCTTCTGGTAAATGTTATGTGCCAATTGTTCTTTGCCCCAATTCCATTTTATACCTTACTTAAGAAGTAATGGCATCAGTACTGTTACAAGATGTGGTAAGTTTTCTCCCTTCTGCTGTATCATGCCTGGACATGAGTCTAATTTCCATAATGCTTTCAAGTTTTCTTGTTCTCACAATTGCCTTCAACTTTTCTTTGACTGGTTTCTACACATTTGTGTCTCCTTTAAACTCAAAATAAACTACTTTCAGTGTGAATGCACACTACTTCTTTTGAGATTTTCATTGTATTTGTGTATCCAACTGAACACTCTTCCAATGTTTTAAGATTTTCTTACTGATATTAGTGGTTTTAGACAATTATTCTGATTGGATAAACAAAGAACTATCTCATATAATATCTTAACCATTATAACTTGAAAGAACTTAAGAAATGATTTCACACAATACAGTAGTTTTCAGGAGGTGTTAAGATGATTATGAGTAATGATTAGCAAGCAATGTTGACTCATCCATATTCAGCTGAGTATATGCATGTAACAGATCTAATCTGATGGAAGATTTAGCCCTGGCAACTTCTTTATAGATCCTGTGAAGTAAGCAGTGCCTTCTGCTCCTCATTAACTTCCTGTTTAAACATTACTATGCAACTGCCACCTGAGCATTTGATGGCTCCGGGCCTATACTCACTGAAGTTTTGAAGAATGAGGGGGCAATCTCATTGAAACCTATTGAAAGGCCTAGATACAGTGGATATGGAGAGGATGTTTCCTGTAGTGGGGGAGTCTAGGGCCAGAGGGCACAGCCTCAGAATAGAAGGATGTCCCTTTAGAACAGAGAAGAGGAGGAATTTCTTTAACCAGAGGGTGGAGGCTGTGGCAGCCAAGTCATTCAGTTAGCACTTCACTGAGATCTTTAACCTCTCACTTTGGCAATCTGAGGTACACGTTTGCTTCAAGCAGGCTTCAATTATACCGGTGCCTAAGAAGAACATGTTAACCAGCCTCAGTGACTATCATCCAGTAGCACTAACATCCACAGTGATGAAGTGTTTTAAGAGGTTGGTGTTGAAGCATATCAACTCCTGCCTGAGCAGTGACTTGGATATGCTCCAATTTGCCTAACAGTACAGCAGGTCCACAGCAGATTCCAGTTCATTGGCTCTGCACTCAATTCTGGAACATTTGGACAGCAAAGATGTGTATACCAGGAGGCATTTTATCAACCACAGCTCAGCGTTCAATACAAGCATTCCTCAAAACTAATCAATAAGCTTCAAGACTTTGGCCTCAATACCTCCTTGTGCAAACGGATCCTCGATTTCCACACTTGCAGACCCCATTCCATTTAGATTGACAACAACATCTCCTCTATCAGCACAGGTGCACCACAAGCCCGTGTGCTTAGCCCCCTGCTCTTCCTGCTTTACACATAAGACCGTAGCTAAGCACAACTCCAATGCCATACTTGAGCCTGCTGTTGCAGTCTGAATCAAAGGTGGTGATGGATCAGCATATAGGAGGGAGATTGAAAATCTGGCTGAGTGGTGCCACAATAACATCCTTTTACTCAATGTCAGCAAGACCAAAGAGTTGATTATTGATTTTAGAAGGAGGGAAGAGGGAACCAGAAGTCCACGAGCCAGTGCTCATCAGGAGATCAGAGGTGGAATGGGAAAGCAACTTTAAATTCCCCAGTGTTATAATTTTAGAGGGCATGTCCTGGGCCCAGCATATAAGTGCAATTATGAAGAAAGCACAACAATGCCTCTAATTTCTTCAGATTTTGTGAAGATTCGGCATGACATCTAAAACTTTGACAAACTTCAATAGATGTGTGGTGGAGTGTATCACAACCTGGTATGGAAACACTGATGCCCTTGAATGGAAAATCCTACAAAAAGTAATGGATATGGCCAGTCCATCAAGGGAAAATACCCCCCCCCCCCACCATTGAGCACATTTACACTGAGCGTTGTTACAGAAAAGCAACGTTCACCATCAGGGATTCCCACCGCTTAGGACATGTTTTCTTCTCACTGCTGTCATCAGGAAGAAAGTGCAGGAGCCTCAGGACTCATACCACTAGGTTCAGGAACATTTATTACCCCTCAGCCATCAGGTTCTAACTTCACTCAGCTTCACTTGCTCCATCACTGAAATGTTTTCACAACCTATAGACTCACTTTCAAGGACTCTTCATCTCATGTTTTTAATACTTCTGCTTGTTTACTTCTTATTATTTCTTTTGTTCTTTTTTTATATTTGCAGATTGTCATCTTTTGCCCACTGGTTGTCCACCCGGTTGGTGTGGTCTTTCACTGATTCTCTTACCGTTATTGGATTTATTGAGAATGCCCACAAGAAAATGAATCTCCATGTTGTGTATTGTTACATATATGTGCTGTGATAATAAATTTACTTTGAACTTTGAACTTTGATATTTAAAGCGGAGGTTGATAGGCTCTTAATTAATATGGGTGTCAAAGGTTAGAGGAAGAAAGCAGGAGAGTGGGGTTGGGGGGGATAATAAATCAGCCATGAGTGAGTAATGGACTATATTCAGTGGGCCAAATGTACCTTCATCTCTCTGAACCCATTGGTTTTGGTTGGCCAGCATGATCAGCCACCATCATTATTGAGCAATGTGACTCAGTAATCTTTCATCTGACCTAAAATCTTCATTACTTTACCCGAATACATGATCAAATTCACTGTATATTTGGTTTTTGGATATGGATGAAATGGCACAGGTAGTTAATTGCCATAACTAAGTGTGCTGTTGTGCCATTGCTGCACATGTCCGTATGCTGACCACTTAGCCAGACATCTCTAATTCATTGTGCTTCCAGTGGTGCAGCTGGTGATTTGGGTTATAATGCCATACAGTGTGGGAACGGGCCCTTACTGATGAACAAATACCCATTTATACTAATCTCAGCTGTCCTGACCTGTCCAGCACCCCCAGATTCAATCACTCCGCCATGCCTTTGGGCCATAAGAGGAAACTGAAACCCATTGCTGTCACAGGAAGAATGTATAAATTCCACAAACAGGACTGAACTTGGGCTTCTGTAGCTCTACTAGCTAATTCACTCTCCCATCTTAATAAAAACCCAATTTCCCATTGTTCACACTGGCTTCAATATTGTGCAGACTTCCACCCTGTGAAAACCCACCCTCGGTGAAGAAATCACACTACTAGATTTGCTTTGATTCACTAACTTGGCTCCAAGCTTGCAAGCTGAGAATATGTGCCCTCCTATCTGGCAGTTGAAACACTTTGCCATTTTGATATGACATATGTGTATTGGATGGCTTCCGTTACACTGGCAGCAGATATTCATGCCAGTCTCACCCACGTTCTTCGGTTTCTGCTTTTTAACTCTAGCCTTTGCTATTGCTTTATGACTGTCAACTGCTGTTGTATTTATATCCTGCATTGGATGAAGCTCTTTGCCATTCCTAACACCATCCATTTAGATTTTGCAATTTTATTTGCAAACTTTATTATCATATTCTATGAAGTATCTATGAATTCTATTAATTCTGTGCAATTCAAATGAAGTTGCTAAGCACTTTCATTCAAAGCACAAAATGTCATACAGGACACTGTCTAAGAAGGCGTCAAGACGAGTGACTCAATGTATTAATATATTGACAGACAACCCCCATATTCCATATTTCCTCACCACACAAGAGGCCATTTTGGCCTATTGAACTTCAGCTGATGTATAGATCAATCTTGTTCCTTCACTAATATTCTCCCTTAACAAATTCCAGCACCTGCCCCCCTCCATTCTGCATCTACTTCCCACAGATTCTACCACCCACCTGCACTAGGGGCAATATACAGTGGCTAATTAACCTCCCAACCTACATTTCTTTGGGGGATCCAAAGCATGGAGGAAACCCATACAGTCATAGAATGCATAAGCTCCGTAGTAACAGCTCCAAATGGTCAGAACTGAGCCTTGGCTGCTGGAATTCTGAGAGGGCAGGTCCACAAGATAGCTCACCGGCCTCCCAACTTCTCAGCTGGCTTCTGATTCCTAGTTCCAGACTCGCAGCTTTCCCCATCTCTGGAAATTTAGAGCTGGGGTAAAAGATTTAATGTGCTGTATATTTTCGAGCACAGATCTATCAGAGGAATAGCTTTCATGCACTTCTTTAAGATATTATTTTGTATTGGACCTCCTCAGCAGCAAGTTCCACTCTATTATAGAAACATAGAAAGCCTACAGCACAATACAGGCCCTTTGGCGCACAATGCTGTACCGAACATGTTCTACTTTAAAACTATGCCCCCTGATGTTAGCCATAAGCAAGAAAATCATTTGCATGCACTCTGTGTATAACTGAAAGGTGCATTTACCTGATCAGGGGCAGTATATCAAGTTTTCCAATGGAAACAGCCGGTTCCCATTCTTGCAATAAGACCACTTTTACTTGTGCACATTATTTTTATTTTATTTTGTTTTATTTTTATCCTGCCATCATTACAATATGTAACGCAGCATTTTCTATGGAATTAAGCTTAAGCTCGTGTAAGATGAAAGATAAACCAAGTGACTGCAAGTTTTCAGATTCATCCCGCAAACTATTCACACATACTTATTAGCAGACGATTTTTATAGTCTGAACTTGCCTTTAGATTTTGTTGACATTCTATCCAATCCTGTCATCATTTGTAACGCACAGTACGTACCTTACAAAGAATCAAACAATGTAGAGTGTATGATGAAACAGGAGTAGACTCTGAGTGTTAAGGCATTTGATATTGTCCTAGACTGTTCTTCAACTACTGCACATGTGTTCGTGCATCAGACATGTGCATCATATATTAGTACAAACTATAAAGAACATGACTTTTTTCTGTTAACTCACCATTCTAGTGATAAGGAATGAGAGAAATAGCATATCTGGCAAAAAAACTAGCATTTTTAATTTGCATTGTAAAATTTTTACTGAAACTTTGATTGATGAATATTGATGAATCTTACTGATAAGCCAAAAAATTGTAGTTTTGTGACCAGCTTAACAAAAATGAGGTGAAGGTAATTTTAATTTACAAAGTACTTTTTAACATAAATCTTGGGTAGGATGGAGCTCTTTGTCATTTGATGCCTGGACCATTAACACTATATTCGGTGACATCATAGAACATGTCACTGGGCATATGTTGTAAGCATCCATTGGGGGTCTGATGTAACATTCGACTGAACCCACACATAAGTAGGGTCTGTGGCCGATGGGAGCCCACAGGGATTTCTATGACTATACTTTGACTCTGATTATCATTATTGGATATTTATTAAAGCTTACTGCATCAAATTTAGATATACTCAGCATTTCTGAATAGTTACATATTTCTATTTATGTTGAAATCACAGAAAGAGTTTTGTTTGGAACAAATGTTCCCATTCAGGTTATGTTACATCTCAAAAAAAATTGTTTCAAAGTTGGTTTAAGTTTTCAACTACAAATGGCCTCAGAAAAATTACCTTCACCCTTAAGGGATGACCGAATGATACAACATTCTTTAAACTTAAGGTTCTCTGGTATTAATAACCCATTTGTGGAGAAGCTAGCACTGTGGAACAATTTTAGGGTCCAATATTTTGTTTCCTTTCAGCTCCAAATATTAGGTTAGGTTTGCATAAGGACATTCTACTCCATGGAAGAGCTGTCTGATGGTAATGATCAGGCTGAATTCCTTTCTCTATCTTGTATCAATTGTAAGTAAGTGGGGGAAATACCAATTACACCACAGGAGGAGGTCTTTCAGCTAATTGGGTGCATATTGGCTTCTGGCAAAGCAATTCCACCAGTCCCATCCCATAGTCTTTTCTTTTGTGGCCCTCTAACTTTTGCTTTCTCACATGCCCATCAACTTTGTTTTGATTCTTCTCTCAATCTCATTAAGTGCAGGGGATGTAAACAAATTAACCTACCAACACATCCTTAGGATGTGATAGAAACTCATGCAGTCATAGGAAGTCAAGAGCTTACCTGGATCCCCGGAGCATTAAAGCAGCAGCACGAACTCATCAACTTTACACTGCTACAGTCTGAAGTTCCCTCTGTCTTCAGGAGAGAGGTCATACTGGTCCCCAAGAAGAGCAGGGGAAGCTGCTTCAATGACTATTGTCCAGTCGTACTCACATCTACCCTAATTAAATACTTCAAGAGGTTGGTTAGTGTTAGATTTTCCACCACAACAGGTCCAAAGCAGATGCAGGCCCACTGGCTCTCTACTCAGCTTTAGAGCACCTCAGACAATCGCAAAGCAAAAATCAATTGCTGTTTATTGATTGACATTCAATACCATTATTCACATAATATTAATCTCCAAGCTTCCAATCTGACCCTCTGTATCTCCCTCGGCAACTGGATACTTGACTTCCTCATTGGAAGACAACAATAAGTGTGGGTTGGTGATAACATCACCTCCTCCCTGACAATCAACACAGGTGCCCCTCAAGAATCCGTGCTTAGCCCTTTGCTCTACTTTCTCTACACTTGTGACTATGTGGCAGAGCAGAGCTCAAATGCCAGTTATAAATTTGCATACGACACTAGTGTTGCTAAAATCTCAGATGATGACAAGGAAATGTACAGAAGTGAGATAGGTAGGCAACAACCTTGCACACAACACCAATAACACCATGGAATTGATTGTGGACGTCAGGAAGGAGAAGTTGGAAGAACACACACTCGTCCTCATTGAGGGATCAGCAGTAGAAAGTGTGATTAACTTCAGGTCTCCAGATGCAGCATCTCGGAGGATCTTTTCTGGGTCCAACACATGGATGTAATCATGAAAAGCCATGCCAGTAGCCCTACTTTGTAGGGAATTTGAAGAGACTTGGTGTGTTATCAAAGACTCTTTGCAAATTTCTGTAGATGTACAGTGGAGAGTGTTCTGACTGGCTACATCACAGCCTGGCAGAGAGGCTCCAATGCAGAGGTTTGCAAGAAACTGCAGAGGGTTATAGACTCTGTTAGTTCCATCATGGGCCAACACACCCCGCTATTGAAGATATCTTCCAGAGGTGGTGCCTCAAGAGGGGGGCACCTATCATTCAGAACCCTCAACATCTGGAGCTTGTCCTGTTCTTGTTACCAGCATTGTGGAGAAGATACAGGAGCATGAAGACCACATTCAATGTTCAGAAACAGCTTCTTCCTCTCTGCCGACGGAATTCTGAATAGCGCATGAATCCTTGAACATTATCCCATTATTCCATTTTTGCACTATTTATTTGTTTTGTTCTTTATAGTACTGTTACATTTTTGCACTGTACTGCTGCTGTGAAATGAATTTCATGTCGTATAAGTCAGCAATAATGAACCTGATTCTGATTCTGATTGGCAACAGGCTGCAGATACCCAGCGTGTTACCGGTCATCCAAAAATTCTGTTCTGTTAAACCTTGGATCACTGCTGCTGCCTTTGCCTCTTTTAGCAAGTCTTGTGAAATTGTTTGTGTGGGTGACAAATCATCATGAGCAAGTGAACATGCAGTTCATTTGCTTTTGGCTTCCGTCCCAGCTTTTATTGGGATAATTAGTACAATGTGTGTATGAAGTGACTGCTAGGTAATTTAGCAAAACTCAAGCACTCTAAATGTTTCTGAACAAGACCTTAATCAGCAAAAATAAAAATGTACACAGAGATCTTGCTTTCATATTCACCATAATCATGGACATGAATACTTTCTTAAGAACAGTAAAATCAGAGTAAATGAAAATAAATGATCTGTAAGCATAGGCACAGATTACAACTGCTAAATATGCACTAAGTGTGTGTACCATCTCAAACAGACAGAAATATTTTTGCCCCTATTATGAATAGCAAAATTAAGCTAACTGGAACATGTAATCAGAAATTAATTAGTAAGTGTTAAACTCACAGCTTTGTAATGTTTGTCAAGTGTAGGTCTGGGAAATTCCCTGAGCCATATGGAATGAGAATCAAAATCACTTTTGAACCAAAGGTGATGGTTTCTATTAATATGCAGATTAGTAGTGTTTCCCCATTTGGTGTACTTTGTGTTCTTGTTGGCTAGTCCTGTGACAGCACAATGGTAGCCTCTTGCGAAATGGGGAGAGGAAGCTTGATTTCTGACTGATATTGTTGTAAAATTCTTCTGGTAAGGAGAATCCATGAAGGTTGGATGGTGTTTAAAATTTAAAACATTTTGCAGATGTAATCATGAGCTTCAGATTCATTAAAAATATAACAAGCAGAATGTGATACTTTAGCTTTCCTGCACTAAGGAGAATCTTAGGAACTTCCACGACCTGTGGGCATTTGCATTGGTCCCATTTGCCATGTTGAAAGTAGTGTAAACAGCAAAGGAAAGGGTCTGCCTGATGTATTTCTGGCTTGATGGGTAATTATAAAAGCTATTTAAAGTTTGATATGAAATTTTGAAACTGCATTACTACTATGAATGCCATTACTACTATCGCTGATAGTTCTACTGATCTACAGATGAGAAATTAGATAGAACTTCTAACATTGAACATAGAAAAATACAGCCCAGGTCCAGGCCTACCTGCCAGGCTCGATGAATGCCAGCTAATTAGGCTATTAACACCTAATCCTTTCTACTTGCACATGGTCCATATCCCTCTATTTCTGCATACTTGTATTTCTATCTAAGAGCCTCCTAAACATTTCTATTCTATCTTGTCAAATATTGTTTAAATAATACCAGTCTGATTCGGCAAAGAACGCATTGCCCAAAGCCATTGGCACAAAACTTTTATCTCTCTTCTCTTCAACACTTGATGCAGAGGCACACTGCTATTGCCTTTCTTTACCATTCTCATCCGATTCCATGGTCATAGGGTCATGGAAACACCAGCACCTCAGTGGATCTTCAGCCAATCAATGAACAGTATAACAAAGCTTGTCTTCTCCCTATGGACTGAGACTAAAATTACCCCTCATTTTAAAGGGCACTTTGTAGGAAAATCAAGTCCCACCTCAGCCCTGATTAGGGATCAGTTTCTACCACCCCACCCCCCGTCCCAACCCCAAGGCCTGTCTCTTGAACTTTGGGATTAGAGATTGTTCTCATTAGAGATCCAGGTCATTTCCAAAGGCAGCCTCTCTCACTGTCTGACAACTTGTATTTCTGTGTGCAATCATGATGGCCTGATCTCTGCTTTAATCCTGAGACACAATGTTTGAGTGGATTTTTTGTCATCTGTTAGAAATCATTTGAATGTCTTCATGGAAAGTTCAATTAAATAAAACAATAGTCACAAGATCAGGCAACGACTGTCCTGATCTCACATTGTAACAAAAGGACTTGCAATATATAATGTTGTAGTGATTGAGAAACCTTTTAAGCATAGATATTATTGTAACATAGCTAGCAAAATGGCTAATTTGCACACAGTGAGCATCTACAAATTCCAATGACTTGGCAAACAGTTATTCTGTTTGCAACTTAAAAATGCTTGAGGGACTCAGCAGAATAAGTAGAATCTATGGAGAGGCAATCATTGTCGAACAGATCAGATGAAGGCAGCCCACGTGAAGGATCTCGGCCCAAAATGTTGAATTTCCATTTTCCTCCTTGCATGCTGCCTGTATTGCTGAGTTCCTCCAGTGTTTTGTGTATTGCTCCAGATTACAACATTTGCCTTGGTGTCTCCAGAAATTCTGCTTTACAGGTGTTGCTTTAGACACTGGCATTGGCCAGGACAACAGTGAGAATTCTTATACACATCAGAGAGTGCAGAGTGACCCCCACACTGGGATGACTGAGTAGGGACCATTTACACATTGAAACTCCTTTTATTCCCGGGCCTCGTTGAAGACCTGAGGTGCTGTGGCCACAGTCTCAGACAGTTCACACTACAGGGCCCGGAGGCTGATACTAGATGGAGAAGTGATGAGGAGAATGCTCCAGAATGCCAGATGAGTAGGGAGGGTGAGGTCTGGTAGGATGAGGAAATCCTAGACAGCAGAAGCTGCCGTTTCCCTCTTTCTTCTAGCTTGTAGCTTGAAGCCTCTTTGTAGCCTTCGCTAAGCTTGAGAACAGTTCTGTTGTGTTCTGTTCAGACCCTGGTACCAAGATTAGTGGATCCCCCTGATGAAATGGGACCTCTGTTTACATTAGGGCAAGTGACAGAAGTCTCTGTAGGGGAGCACTTTGGTTCCAGTGATCATAACACCATTAGTTTCAATTTGATCATGGACAAGGATAGATCTGGTCCTAGGGTTGAGGTTCTGAACTGGAAGAAGGCCAAACTTGAAGAAATGAGAAAGGATCTAAAAAGCGTGGATTGGGACAGGTTGTTCTCTGGCAAAGATGTGATTGGTAGGTGGGAAGCCTTCAAAGGGGAAATTTTGAGAGTGCAGAGTTTGTATGTTCCTGTCAGGATTAAAGGCAAATTGAATAGGAATAAGGAACTTTGGTTCTCAAGGGATATTGCAACTCTGATAAAGAAGAAGAGGGAGTTGTATGAAATGTATAGGAAACAGGGGGTAAATCAGGTGCTTGAGGAGTATAAGAAGTGCAAGAAAATACTTAAGAAAGAAATCAGGAGTGCTAAAAGAAGACATGAGGTTGCCTTGGCAGTCAAAGTGAAGGATAATCCAAAGAGCTTTTACAAATATATTAAGAGCAAAAGGATTGTAAGGGATAAAATTGGTCCTCTTGAAGATCAGAGTGGTCGGCTTTGTGAGGAACCAAAGGAAATGGGGGAGATCTTAAATAGATTTTTTGCGTCTGTATTTACTAAGGAAGCTGGCATGAAATCTATGGAATTGAGGGAATCAAGTAGTGAGACCATGGAAATTGTACAGATTGAAAAGGAGGAGGTGCTTGCTGTCTTGAGGAAAATTAAAGTGGATAAATTCCCGGGACCTGACAGAGTGTTCCCTTGAAGGAGACTAGTGTTGAAATTGTGGGGACCCTGGCAGAAATATTTAAAATGTCGCTGTCTACGGGTGAAATGCCGGAGGATTGGAGAGTGGCTCATGTTGTTCCGTTGTTTAAAAAAGGATCGAAAAGTAATCCGGGAAATTATAGGCCGGTGAGTTTAACGTCAGTAGTAGGTAAGTTATTGGAGGGAGTACTAAGAGACAGAATCTACAAGCATTTGGATAGACAGGGGCTTATTAGGGAGAGTCAACATGGCTTTGTGCATGGTAGGTCATGTTTGACCAATCTGTTGGAGTTTTTCGAGGAGGTTACCAGGAAAGCGGATGAAGGGAAGGCAGTGGATATTCTCTACATGGACTTCAGTAAGGCCTTTGACAAGGTCCCGCATGGGAGGTTAGTTAGGAAAATTCAGTCACTAGGTATACATGGAGAGGTGGTAAATTGGATTAGACATTGGCTCGATGGAAGAAGCCAAAGAGTGGTGGTAGAGAATTGCTTCTCTGAGTGGAGGCCTGTGACTAGTGGTGTGCCACAGGGATCAGTGCTGGGTCCATTATTATTTGTCATCTATATCAATGATCTGGATGATAGTGTGGTAAATTGGATCAGCAAGTTTGCTGATGATACAAAGATTGGAGGTGTAGTAGACAGTGAGGAAGGTTTTCAGAGCCTGCAGAGGGACTTGGACCAGCTGGAAAAATGGGCTGAAAAATGGCAGATGGAGTTTAATACTGACAAGTGTGAGGTATTGCACGTTGGAAGGACAAACCAACGTAGAACATACAGGGTTAATGGTAAGGCACTGAGGAGTGCAGTGGAACAGAGGGATCTGGGAATACAGATACAAAATTCCCTAAAAGTGTCGTCACAGGTAGATAGGGTCGTAAAGAGAGCTTTTGGTACATTGGCCTTTATTAATCGAAGTATTGAGTATAAGAGCTGGAATGTTATGATAAGGTTGTATAAGGCATTGGTGAGGCCGAACCTGGAATATTGTGTTCAGTTTTGGTCACCAAATTACAGGAAGGATATAAATAAGGTTGAAAGAGTGCAGAGAAGGTTTACAAGGATGTTGCCAGGACTTGAGAAACTCAGTTACAGAGAAAGGTTGAATAGATTAGGACTTTATTACCTGGAGCGTAGAAGAATGAGGGGAGATTTGATAGAGGTATATAAAATTATGATGGGTATAGATAGAGTGAATGCAAGCAGGCTTTTTCCACTGAGGCAAGGGGAGAAAAAAACCAGAGGACATGGGTTAAGGGTGAGGGGGGAAAAGTTTAAAGGGAACATTGGGGGGGGCTTCTTCACACAGAGAGTGGTGGGAGTATGGAATGAGCTGCCAGACGGGGTGGTAAATGCGGATTCTTTTTTAACATTTAAGAATAAATTGGACAGATACATGGATGGGAGGTGTATGGAGGGATATGGTCCCTGTGCAGGTCAGTGGGACTAGGCAGAAAGTGGTTCGGCACAGCCAAGAAGGGCCAAAGGGCCTGTTTCTGTGCTGTAGTTTCTATGGTTCTATGGTTCTGTGATGCAGTGCCACTTAAAGCTCAAAGAGCAGGTTCATGTAGCTAACTGATTCATTTATTCTTAATTCCTTTTTGCTATCTGGTATCTCTCGGAAGGGCAACAACTCAGAATGCCAGCCCAACCCCACTAACCACCATCATTATGCCCATCCAACTACATCTATAACCAGACTGGCTAACACAAATGACTTAAGCCCAAAAGAATATGGGTGGTAAGGTGTGAAGGGCTGTATGGATTCAGTGAGCAAGGTTTGTGGCTAGTTTGGATGGCATCATTTTGAAGCTGGTTGAGAAAATCTCAGTCCAAGACTCAGAGAAATCAATTCCCTTTGAATTTCTCCATATCAGAACTCATTTCCAACATATCCTAAATAAATAGACTTCTTTCTGGGTGTGGTGGAGTACCTGTCAACCATAATGTTCCAGGTAGGAAGCACAACCAAGACTGACTGATCTGACATTTCTAACATCCAAGGTCCATGATCCTAGATCTGCATTTCCTGACCTTTAACCTTCTTGGCCCCCAAGCCATTTCTGTAGCCCTAGCCTCTAAAGCCCTCAAGGCCAAGAGGGCTCTGGAATTTCATAAGTCTGATTCAAATAAATGAGTACCTGAAAAGAAAGTGTTCCTAAAAATGTTTGATAATATATATATGTACCCAAGTAGAATTAAGTAGCCATACTGCTGTCAAAACTACCAAATGTGAAGAAATCTTGGTCCAATTAAGTAATGCTATTGGCAACGGGGTTTAAAGCAGCACGTATCCAAGGCAAGTCAGCAGTTGTGTGTTAGAATTTAGTTAAGCAGCATTTCACACAGAGCTGTAATTGTTTATTCAAGCCTGGACTGTGTGAAAACAGTTGCCTCCAATAGCTGGGCTCCCAGCTTGGATCAGAAGTCATCGGTATGTTTTGCTACTTGCATTTTTCCACATCCTATTAAAAGTTGAACAAAGGATGAAGAAAGTCCAAAGATTATTTACTGTGTAAACCATAGATTTAACACTTAGCTCTGCATATGGAAAAATAGATCTCTTCAGCAGTTGTGCGCGTGTCTTTGTACCTCAGCAGCTGTTGCTTAGGGAACTTCCCGACCCATTCATCAAAGTTTATCAAAGTCATGTTTATTGTCAAATGCACAAGTGCAGATATGCTATGAAAATCTTATTTGTGGCAGTGTCACAGGCACTTTGTATCATATAAGCAAAAATTAACCATAAATTATACACAACTTTACAAGAGCACAATTAGGACAAAAATAGTTCAATAGTTCCATTTAATATCAGAGAAATGTATGCCATATACATCCTGAAATTCTTGTTCTTCACAGACATCCACAAAAGCATATGAGTGTCCCAAAGAATGGGTGACAGTTAAAACGTTAGAACCCCAAATCCCCTCTACTTCCCCTTCCACACACAAGCAAGTTAGTCAAGTCAAGTCAAGTCACTTTTTATTGTCACTTCAACCATAACTGCTGGTACAGAACATAGTAAAAATGAGACAACGTTTTCCAGGACCATGGTGCTACATGAAACAGTACAAAAACTACACTGAACTACGTAAGAAAAAACACAAAAACTACACTAGACTACAGACCTATCCAGGACTGCCTAAAGTGCTCAAAACAGTGCAGGCATGACAATAAATAATAATAAATAATAAACAGGACAGTAGGCACAGCAGAGGGTGTAGTAGGTTGGTGTCAAGCCAAGCTTTGGGTATTGAAGAGTCTGATGACCTGGGGGAAGAAACTGTTACATAGTCTAGTCGTGAGAGCCCGAATGCTTCGTAGCAAAACAACGATCCTCCTCCACCCCCATCCACTTTTGCAAAAAAAAAGCTTCAGCACCCACCACCCACCAAGCAAGCAATAACAAAGCCCCCAATAAAGACCATGATTTACAGTACAACAAAAACTAATCGTTCACCTGACAATTCGACATACCACAGGCTCTGTCTCTCCCCCTAATAAAAGGAAAAAGGGGTGTCCCCCCCTTCACAGCAAGAGGGGAGACATAACAAAACAACTCACTGATTTGCAATGATAAGGTCTGTCATGTTGTTTCCCCACCCCCCAAGTTTTCTGACCCAATAATCGACAACATACTTTCCTTCAACAATGAGAGAGAGAGAGAACATAGAATAGTACAGCACAATACAGGCCCTTCGACCCACAATGTTGTCCCGACCCTCAAACCCTGCCTCCCATATAAGCCCCCACCTTAAATTCCTCCATATACCTGTCTAGTAGTCTCTTAAATTTCACTAGTGTATCTGCCTCTACCACTGACTCAGGCAGTGCATTCCACGCACCAACCACTCTCTGAGTAAAAAAACCTTCTTCTAATATCCCCCTTGAACTTCCCACCCCTCACCTTAAAGCCATGTCCTCTTGTATTGAGCGGTGGTGCCCTGGGGAAGAGGTGCTGGCTATCCACTCTATCTATTCCTCTTAATATCCCGTATACCTCTATCATGTCTCCGCTCCTCCTCCTTCTCTCCAAAGAGTAAAGCCCTAGCTCCCTTAATCTCTGATCATAATCCATACTCTCTAAACCAGGCAGCATCCTGGTAAATCTCCTCTGTTGAGAGAATGTGCTTTGCCAAATACAAAGCTTCTGACAGCCGATCGCTGTTCCCAGTGTTCTATTCTCTTGCGATGCTTCAGTTGGTGGCACCGGCGTAGAATCAGCCCATTCACAGGGCTGCGAAACTCAGAACCCTGAAGGCACGCTTACCTTCTAAGCCATATCTTTGGGACTTAGAAAAGTGGCCGGTCGTGAGACCCTGGGAGCAGGTTCCACCACTGCGAAGAACCAAAGTCTGAGTGTAACTCCAGGTCAGGGTCTTCAACAGAACCCCGTCCACCCTGAAAAGGAAAAAGGGGGACATCAAAGGTAGAAATTAATAACAATAATAATAATAAATACAATATTGATCCCAAGTGTGAAATTCAGTTAAGCTGCTTCCGCAGATGTTGAGCACTATTTTAACTCTGCCTCAAATAATAAAGCCCATTTTAGTGCAAAGTGGTCACTTTTAAAATATATATTATTTCTGTTTTTGCATGATTTTAGTCTATTCAATATACATATACTGTTATTTATTTATTTATTCTTCTATATTATGTATTACTTAGGAAGCTGGGTGACATCAGATGGCAGGTGTGACTTGGACATCAAAAGAAGAATAGGGATGGCAAAAGACATCTTTATGAGAATAAGAGTATACTGACGAACACTAAACTAGGCATGACAATCCACCTCAGAGTACTGAAATGTTACGTTTATCCAGTTATGGTATATGGCTCAGAATGTTGGACAATATCTAGTAACATGAGGAAACGAATTGAAGCAGCAGAGATGTGGTTTTTGAGGAGGATACAAAAAATAGCATGGATGAAATGAATATCTAATGAGCATGTCATGAACAGAGCAAACACAAAAAGAGAAATAATGTATGAGATCATGAAAAGGCAACGTAATTTCATTGGACATGTGATTAGGAAAGAGGAGTTAGAATGTACGGTAATTATGGGAAAGATTGAAGGGAAGAATGCAAGAGGAAGACAAAGACAAATGATGATGGAGACAGCAGCCAGAGAACTGGAAATGAATACCAATGAATTGATCCACTTGACCTGAAACAGGAGTGTGTGGGCCATGGCAGTCAAAGTTCAAACTGGGCATGGCACCTGATGATGATGACGATGATATTATGTATTGCATTGAACTGCTGCTGCTAAGTTAACAAATTTCACGACACATGCTTGAGATAAAAAACCTGATTCTGATTCTGAAAATGCAGTGATTAAGATTGTACTAAATGGTTGAAGAGAAGTAATTGTTCTTTAATCTGGTAGTGTGGGACTTCAGGCTTCTAAACCAGCGGTCCCCAACCACTGGGCCGCGGACCGGTACCTGGTTGCAAAGTATGTGCTACCGGGCCGCAAGGAAATGATATGATTTGGCGATATGAGTCAGCTGCGCCTTTCCTCATTCCCTGTCATGCCCACTGATGGAACTTGAACGCACGCGAGGTCATTACCCGCGCATCATCCATGTCAGCGTGGGAAGAAGATCAACTCGAGCTTGCAAATGATGGTGGGCTGTAAAGTATGTTTGACATAACATCTCTGCCGGCATTCTGGATCAAAGTCAAGGCTAAATATCCTGAGATAGCCACGAAAGCACTGAAAACGTTTGCAACATATCTCTGCAAAGTGGGGTTTTCTGCAATGAATGCAACGAAAACTAAATTGCGGAATAGACTGGACATAAGGAACCCCCTTCGAGTATCGCTGTCTCCCATCACCCTTCGATGGGACCATCTTGTTGCAGGGAAACAAGCCCAGGGCTCTCACTGATTCAGCGATATTGGTGTGTTGCAATGATTTTATATGTTCATGCGGGGAAAATATGTGCTGTGTGTTTAATAGGCTGTGTACTCATCCCCTGTTGTATTCACTGTACACCCACGATTGTGTAGCCAAGTTTCCATCAAACTCAATATATAAGTTTGCTGATGACACAACAATTGTAGGCCGTATCTCAGGTAATGATGAGTTTGAGTACAGAGAGGAAATTAAGAACCTGGTGGCATGGTGCAAAGACAATAACCTATCCCTCAACGTCAGCAAGACGAAGGAATTGGTTGTTGACTTCAGAAGGAGTAGTGAACCGCACGACCCCATTTACATCGGTTGTGCACAAGTGGAACAGGTCAAAAGCTTTAAGTTCCTCGCGGTCAATATCACAAATGACCTGACTTGGACCAACCAAGCAGAGTTCACTGCCAAGAAGGCCCACCAGCACCTTTACTTCCTGAGAAAACTAAAGAAATTTGGCCTGTCCCCTAAAACCCTCACTAATTTTTATAGATGCACTGTAGAAAGTATTCTTCTAGGGTGCATCACAACCTGGTATGGAAGTTGTCCTGTCCAAGACCGAAAGAAGCTGCAGAAGATCGTGAACACGGCGCAGCACATCACACAAACCAATCTTCTGTCCATGGACTCACTTTACACCGCACGCTGTCGGAGCAGTGCTGCCAGGATAATCAAGGACACGACCCACCCAGTCAACACACTTTTCGTCCCTCTTCCCTCCGGGAGAAGGTTCAGGAGCTTGAAGACTCGTAGGGCCATATTTGGGAACAGCTTCTTTCCAACTGTGATAAGACTGCTGAACGGATCCTGACCCGGATCTGGGCTGTACCCTCCGAATATCTGGACCTGCCTCTCGGTTTTTTTTGCACTACCTTACTTCCCATTTTTCTATTTTCTATTTGTTATTTATAATTTAAATTTTTAATATTTACTAATTTTAACGATTTTTGATATTTAATATTTGTAATCTAGGGAGTGGGAAGTGCAGAATCAAATATCGCTGTGATGATTGTACGTTCTCGTACCAATTGCTTGGCAACAATAAAGTATAAAGTATATCCAAACGTTACTTAAAATGTTATGATGCTATTGACTTATAAGTGACTTATAATTGACTTAACTCTATATTCATGCGAGGAAAATATGCGCTGTTTGTTTAGATTTTTTTTAGATTATGAGAACACTCAGACCTCTTTTATTGTCATTTAGAAATGTATACATGCATTTAGAAATGATACAATGTTTCTCCGGAGTGATAACACAGAAAACAGGACAAACCAAAGACTAACATTGACAGAACCACATAACTGTAACATCTAGTTACAGCAGTGCAAAGCAATACCATAATTTGATGAAGAACAAACCATGGGCACGATAAATAAAATCTCAAAAGTCCTCAAGTCGATCGATTCCCGAGTCTCCGATAGCGGCGGCAAAAGGGAGAAACTCCCTGCCGTAAACCTCCAGGCACCGTCAACTTGCCGATGCCTTGGAAGCAGCCGACCCTGAGTCCATCCGTCTGAAAACTTTGAGCTTCCGACCAGCCCCTCCGATACAGCCTCCCGAGCGCCATCCTCTGCCGAGCGCCTTTTACCTCGCCCTGGCTGCTGAAACACACAAAGCCGAGGATTTTGGGACCTTCTGCTCCGGAGATTCCGGTTACCATAGTAGCAGCGGCAGCGAAGCGGGCATTTCAGAAGTTTTCCAGATGTTCCTCCGTACTCTCACGTCTGTCTCCATCAAATCAGAATTGTGCACAGTCCCCTACTTGACAGATAACAGACATCACCACCGAAGTGGCCATGCGCGCTGCCGTTGCATCGCCATGTTCTCCTCCTCCATCTTCTACCAAAGGGTTTAATATTAAATTTGTTAGATAAACCCTTTTAGAAATGAAATTGAGTGTATTAGCCACTTATAAGTGACATAGTTGAACTATCACCTATATTCCGGTCGTGATTAACACCACCTTCCCCAAACAGAATCGCCAAAAACGATTTGTAGAAAAAAATCGGCACGTACACGCATGTGCATGTTACGCATGCGCACACAGGTGTCTGCGCAAGGCTTCATGGTCATGGTAGTCTTTCTCGGGCTAAACACAACGTATTTGACTGCTACTCTTCTCTGTTGGCAACCCTCCCCCCCCCCCCCCAGTCGGCCGGTCCGTGGCGCAAAAAAGGTTGGGGACCCCTGTTCTAAACCTCCTGCCAGTGATTACTGCAATAAAATGGCATGGTCCAAATGGTAGGGACCTTTCATGACTGATGTCACTTTGTAGGCAATGCTTTCTGTAGGTACCACCACTGGTTGGAAGGGATGTGCCGTCATGTATTGGGCAGAATCCACTACCCTTTGCTTAGACCCAGATCTCTGACCTGGTGCTTGTTTACTGTTTGCATGGATTTTGGAAAACATTGAATAAAAAAAAGCTTGTAATTCTTTTCCCACAAAAAAAACAGTTCAGGTGACCCTTGCATTACAAAGACGGTCGTGTTCCCAGAACATGATTTTCCATAATGCAAAGCTGTGTCAGCTGCATGTGGACTGAGAAATGATTTAAAAAAAAACTGTTTATTTATTTACTTTGTTTCACACATATCCAGTGAGTGTGAATTTCAATTTGTATTTTGAATAATGATCGTGAATTCTGTAAGAGCAAATTTCTGTTACCCAAAATTACTTGTAGTGCCCAGGGAAGTTTTAATATCCTGATTCTTCCACGTTTGCTGTCTCTGCCCTGTTTCATTAAGAAAATTCAGAACATGAAGAAATGATGAACTTCGTGCTAACTAATTGCCTGTGAAACGATGAAGGTGTTTATCCAAGAGTCAGGAGATTTATCCAGTGTTCAAGAAATAAATGGTGCAAGACATCATGTTTTGCATAGAAATGGTGGCAGAAGGATCCTGTCCTGTACTGTGGGCTCTACGTTGTGTGTTCTAATATTAAATATTCTTCCACAGTAAATTTAAATGATAGCTTATTATGAGAATGCAACATATTGCTAACAGTTGGGACAGTATCATTGGTTCTAGGATTACATGTGGTGACAGATTTAGTAGAACTACTACTGAATGATACTATAATGGAACTCAATGGCATTTTCAGATTAATTGAATGAATTGACTTTATTTCTTACATCCTTCACAGACATGAGGAGTAAAAATCTTTGTTACGTCTCTGTCCAAATGTGCAATGTGCAATCATAATAATTTATAATAATTTATAATAAATAGAACAGTTAATGTAATATAGAGTACACTCAAATCAGTGTGAGTTCATCAGTCTGATGGCCTGGTGGAAGAAGCTGTCCTGGAGCCTGTTGGTCCTGGCTTTGATGCTGCAGTACTGCTTCCTGGATGGTAGAAGCTGGAATAGATTGTGATTGGGGTGACTCGGGTCCCCAATGATCCCATGGGCTATTTCTACACACCTGTCTTTGTAAATGTCCTGAATCATGGGAAGTTCACCACACAGCTGGTGTGCACAGATCACATGAGGTCCTCGGTGATGTGGATGCCGAGGAACTTAAAGCTGTTTACCCTCTCAACTCCAGATCCATTGATATCAATAGGGGTTAGCCTGTCTCCATTCCTCCTGTAATCCACAACCAGCTCCTTTGTTTTTGTGACATTGAGGGAGAGGTTGTTTTCTTGACACCAGTGTGTCAGAGAGATGACTTCTTCCCTGTAGGCCACTTCGTTATTGTTTGAGGTAAGGTCAATCAGTGTAGTGTTGTTGGCAAATTTAATTAGCAGATAAGAGCTGTGGGTGGCGACACAGTCATGGGTACACAGGGAGTAAAGGAGGGGACAGCTCTGAGGGGCTTCTGTATTGAGAGTCAGAGGGGTGCAGGTGAGGGAGCCCACTCTTACCACCTGCTGGCAATCTGACAGGAAGTCCAGGATCCAGCTGCACAATGCAGTGTCAAGACCGAGGTCTCCATGATCCTTGTTGAGCCTGGATGGAACTATGGTGTTGAATTGTGGAATACTCAGATGTAAAACAGCATTGTACATAGATGCAGCAGTGGAGATGATGTTCAAATATCCTGCTTATGCCTCTTGGGCAGCCTCTTTGATCAATGGAGGTGTGGAGATGGTATCCTCTATAGTATCCAGGACATCTTCAAGGAACAATGCTTCAAAAAGATGGCATCCATCATTAAGGACCCCCGTCATCCAGGTCATGGCTTCTTCTCATTGCTACCATCAGGAAGGAGGTACAGAAGACTGAAGGCACACACTCAATGATTCAGAAACAGCTTTTTCCCCTCTGCCATCTGATTTCTGAATGGACATTGAGCCCATGAACACTACCTTACCACTTTTTTATTTCTATTTTTGCTCTACTTATTCAATTTAACTATTTAATATACTGTATATACTTACTGTAATTCAGTTTTTTTCTATTATTAAGCATTACATTGTAATGCTGCCACAAAGACAACAAATTTCACAACATACTGTATGCCAGTGATATTAAACCTGATTCTCATTCTGGAGGAGCAAGCAGATGATAGCTTTTGTTAGCGTTGTCTCCAATATTAAGAGGATGGATGACAAAAGAGAAGAAATCTGAAGAAAATTGCCACGGAGAAATGACTCTTTACCTCCCTAATTTGAGGAGATCATTGCACAAAGTGTTTCCTTTCAACCAGTTACAGGTTTTTATTGTCTCAATGTAAAATGTTCAGGCAACGACATAGAACTTGGTTTGCTGGCCTGCAGATCAAAAATTCAAACAGCAGCTTACAAATGGAATCCTTGCTACATTCACACTGTGAAGGGCTTCATGCAAAATTCCTTTTTCATAACTTACATATATGAAGTCGATTTATTTACTCAGATTGGATGGACACTTGGGCATTATGTAACTTTCTCTTAAACCTGATATCTGTAAGCCACTCTCTGAAGAACAAGATAATTTGTACTGAAAGATTTAGTATTCTAAAGAGATCGATGGTCTTGGCTAGGATCTGTGATATAAGTGAATACAGTGATGGTTTTGAGGTTATTTTCTCATTTATATATCAATAGGAAGGGTTAGGTCTGTTGCATTTACTTTTGCCTTTGCTTGGAAAATTATTAGACTTATTTCATTTTAGATCTGTGAAACATACAGAAAATAATGGATGTCAGGCCAAAGTACCTGCTTCCATGCTTTATAACTCTATGAATCTATAATGATAGTCTTGGAGATTCTGACTGGGATCTGTGAAAAAGTGCCCTTAGATCTGTGAAAGCTTAACTCAAAAATGAAATACTAACGATGCCAGAAATCAGAGGAATAATCAATAGATAGAGCCACATCTGTGGAAAGAGTTAACGTCAATGAATTTGTACTACCTTTCAGCCAAAGTATAAGTTGTCTGGGCAAATTTTCCAGTTGCATAGGTTTCTACCCCTCACTTCTCTTTGTATCTTATATAAGAGTTGCATTAGTTGAGAAAGGTAACACTCATCTTCATAGAAGATTTTATGGAATTTGCCACTCAGAAGGTTGACCTAATGGTTCCTGAAGTATGCGAAAGATACTTTTCACATTTACAGCCACATTTCCAATTCACTTCTGGTGCACCAAACACAGATGAAATGGCAGCTCTCATTGAAAATGATAGAAATTATCAAATATTCTCATTTTAGCCTGCTACAGTCGAACACCATAACTGCATCTGAGATGTATACAGTCAGTGATGAAGATTTAATGTGATTGAATGATCTATTGTCACTTAAAACCAGTGGAAATAGACTGGACTGTGGCCGGAACACTGCCCCTTTAAGAAGTCGCCGGCGAAAGAAGGGTCAACGTGCTGGTCTGATGATGTGTTTAAAAACACAAGGTTTACAACTTCCAGTACCAACTATCTTGCTGGCAAATGTACGGTCTCTGGTAAATAAACCTGACGATCTCAGAGCTAGGATGCCGCATCAAAGGGACATTAGGACTGCTTGAGTCCTTTGTTTTACAGAATCCTGTATCAGACGTAGTGATTCAAATAGATGGATTCATGATTCACTGTCAAGATGGGTCGGTCGAGTCTCTCAGAAGCAGAGGTGGAGGTGTATGCCTCATAATCAACTCTTCGTGCTGTACTAATGTGTCGGGGACATCCCAATATTGCTCACCATACCTGGAATACCTTGTAATTAAGTGCCAGCCATTTTACCTGCCGTGGGATATTTCAGTGATCATTTTGGTAGCGGTGTACATCCCACCTCAGGCTAATGTCAAAACAGGCTCTAGACGAACTGAGCTGTAATCAACAGACATGAAACAGCACACCCTGATGCCTTCCCCATCATTTTGAGGGACTTTAACCAGGCCAGTTTGATAAAGTCACTAAATAATTATTATCAACAAATCACCCGTAGTACCAGAGGAAATAACACACTGGCCCACTATTACACTAAGATCAAGAGTGCTTACCGTGCTATCCCACGCCCACACTTTGGTAAGTCTGATCACCTGGCTGTACTTCTACTCCCTGGGCATAGGCAGAGACTGAAGACTGGAGGACAAGGAGGTATGGTCCAGGGAGGCACAGGATCACTTACAGGACTGCTTTGAATCAATGGAGTGAACTGTATTCAGGGAGACATCTTCAAGTCTGGATGAGAATGTCATTTGTCACTAACTTCATTAAAACCTGTATGTGCCAAAGAAACATTCCCAAACCAAAAGCTGTGGAAGAACCAATAGGTTTGTAGTCTGCTAAGGGCTAGATCTGAGGCATTTAAGTCTGGAAATCCAGGTCTGTATAAGAAAACCATGTTGGCGCGTGGCCAAGTGGTTAAGGCGTTCGTCTAGTGATCTGAAGGTCACGAGTTCGAGCCTTGGCTGAGGCGGCATGCTGTGTCCTTGAGCAAGGCACTATACATTGCTCTGCGATGACACCGATGCCAAGCTGTATGGGTCCTAGTACCCTTCCCTTGGACAACATCAGTGTCGTGGAGAGGGGAGACTTGCTGCATGGGCAACTGCCGCTCTTCCATACAACCTTGCCCAGGCCTGAGCCCTGGAAACCTTCTAAGGCGGAAATCCATGGTCTCATAAGACTAACGGATGCCTATTATTATTATTATTATTATTATAAGAAAACCAGGTATGATTTGAGGATAGTTATTTCAAGAGCTAAGAAATAATTCCAAGAAAGGTTGGAGGCAACATTGGATGCACATCTACTCTGGCAGGGTTTGCAGGCCATTACGTCCTTCTAAGCAAAACCCAACATCATGAATGGCAGTGTTGCTTCACTACCAGACGATCTCAATGCCTTTTATGCTCACTTTGAAATGGAGAATAAAGTCACATCCATGAGGATCCCTGCAGTGACCCTGTGATCTCTGTCTTGGAGGTCAAAGCAGGCTGTCCTTTAAGAAGGTGAACCCCAGCAAGGCAGCTGGGCCCGATAGAGTACCTGGAAAGGATCTGAAAACTTGTGCTAACCAACTGTTGGTGATGCAATGATTTGAGAGGTTGGTCATGGCTAGAATCAACACCTGTCTCAGGAAGCACCTGGACCCTCTGGTATTTGCTCACTGCCACAATAGGTCTACAGCAGACGTGATCTCAATGGCTCTCCATGCAGCCTTGGATCACCTGGACAATGCAAGTACCTATGTCAAGATCCTGTTTAGATAGATAGCTAGATAGATAGATAGATAGATACTTTATTAATCCCAAAGGAAATGACAGTCTCACAGTAGCATTACAAGTGCACAAATATACAAACATTATAAGAGAAGTAAGAAAGAATGAAAAATAGGTTATCTCAAACAGTCGAACAGGAGGGAGTCATCACTTTCCCAGCTATAGGTTGACTCATTATAGAGTGTATTGGCCGAGGGTAAGAATGACATCGTATAGCGTTCTTTGGAGCTGCACAGTTGTCTTAGTTTATTACTAAAAATGCTCCTCTGTTCAGCCAAGTTGGCATGCAAAGAGTGAGGAACATTGTCTAGAATTTCCAGGATTTTCTGTAGGGTCCTTTGTTCTACCACAGACTCCAGTGTGTCCTGTTTGACTCCTATAACAGAGCCAGCCTTTCTAATCAGTTTATTGAGCCTGTTGGCATCACCCACGTTGTTGCCATTGCCCCAGCACGTCACTGCATAGAAGATTGTACTGGCGACAACAGACTGGTAGAACATGTGAAGGAGAGGTCTGCATACTCCAAAGGACCTCAGTCTCCTCAGGAAGAAGAGGCGACTCTGACCCTTTGTGTACACAGGCTCTGTGTCGGTGCTCCACTCGAGTCTGTCATCCAGGTGCACACCCAGGTACATGTAGGTCTTCACCACATCCGCATCCTCACCATCAATAGTAACAGGGAGCAGAGCAGGCATAGTCTTGCTGAAGTCCATCACCAACTCCTTTGTCTTGCTGATGCTGAACTGCAGATAATTGAGCTTGCACCATTTGACAAAGTCCTCCACCAGGGCCCTGCATTCATTCTCCTGTCCTTCCTTTATATACCCAAATATTTCTGAGCCATCAGAGAATTCTGCAGATGATATGACTCTGTGTTATATCTAAAATCCAAGGTATACAGGGGAAACAGGAAGGGAGTCAATACAGACCCCTGTAGGGTCAGAGTGCTGCTTATAGCCATGTCTGATAAAAAGAAATCTCTGAAGCCACACAAACTGTGGTCTGCCAGTGAGGTAGTCCATTATCTAGGATACAATGGAAGTGCCAACCTGCATTGAATGGAACTTTTCCCCAGCAATGAGGGCTGTATGGTATTGAAGGCACTTGAGAAATCAAAAAACAGGATCCTCACAGTGCTGCCCTGCTTATTCAAATGGGAGTAGGCTCTGTTCAGCAGGTAGATGACAGCATTGTCGACTGCATTGACTGCAATGTGCTCTTGGTAGGCATGCTGCAGGGGATCGAGGGTTGGTCTGACCAGGGGTCGGAGATGAGCCAGGACCAGCCTCTCTAGGGTCTTCATGGTGTGTGAGGTCAGGGCCACTGGACGGTAGTCATTCAGGACTTTTTGTTGGCTCTTGGGTACTGAGGCCACACATAATGTTTCCCACACTGTCGGGGCCCTTTCCAGGCTGAGGCTTAGATTGAAAATGCGCTGGAGAACTCCACAGTATTCCTCAGCACACTCCATCAGGACCTTGGGGTTCACACCATCCGGTCCCAATGCTTTGCCGTGTGAGTTTCCCCAGAACCCTTCTCACCTGCTCAGTAGTGAAGGCTCACTACTTTTTATTATTTCTGTTTTTTTGCACTACTTATTTATAACTTAACTATTTAATAAACATATATATATATCTACTGTAATTCAGTTTTTCTCTATATTTATTTATCATGTATTTCATTGTACTGCTGCTATAAAGTTAACAAATGCAACATATTCCAGTGATATTAACCCTGATTCTGATTCTAATTTTAGTTAAAGTCAAAGTCAAGTTTGTTATTATATGCATAAGTTCATGCAAGCAAAGGTACAGTGAAAATCTTATTTGCAGCAGCATCACAGACGCATGTATTAGAGGCACAACATTATCAAGAAAAACATAAACCAAAGATAAATTATATAAATATATACAAGAAGGAACACAATTAGAACAAAGAAAAGCAAAATCTTTAACCCATCCTTTGTTCCTCCTGGTGGATTATGTGGTTTCCACAAATTCTCTTCAAACAAAATTGTGAGTTTCTGTGATGGCGTGAACCAGAAATCTGCCCCTCCATACGAGTGCGCGTCAGAGAGTAGGATTTAAATTACTTGCATAGTTGGTGGTCAAAGTGTGTTACTATTTATAACACTAAATTCATTAACTCAATTCCTAACTTGTGGTGACTCAGTTATAGGAGTACCAAGATGAAACATTAATAATGATAATAGTCAAGTGGGACCTGATGCTTTAAGACATTACTAGCTGTTGCTATAGCAATACCAGTAGCCAAGAAACCATTGTACTGTGTAGTATGTAAGGTGCTAATGCTTCGATTGTTTTGGAACTCAAGGACACCAGCATTTCTATGAAATTTGCTCAAACTGAAAATTACTTTTCTCCACTGGTGAGAACTGGAAAATCATGCTATCTCACACACTTGCCACTGAAAGACCTTGAAGACACCACTGAATTAATAAAATCTAGTAAATGGTTCTAAGCTCTGTGCAATTTGGAAATAAAATAAAATACAGTACACCCAAACGGGAAATTTATCAAGACTGTTTATGCTGGGTTGGATTGAATTGGGTATCAGCTCTAAGTACTGTAAAGAAGTGCAGGCTAGCTTCAGTGCTAGTGAAATAGTGGTCAGGACTTTTGCATGGAGCAAAAAATGCACTGCTGTCTGTTAGTGGCGTTGGTGATTGTCTCGAACCTGAATATGTTCTGTACCTTTGTTTCTACCAGAGCTTCATTCAGGAATTGTTTAAAATGAAGTGTTGTTCGGCATGAAGAAGCACTAATTCATCATTTGGTGCATTGTGGTTGGTTGGTGTTGATCTGGGAACAATGTTGAGGGCTATTCCATTCCAGTGGCATTAATACCAGGTTTTTCTATTGCCACATATTGTTTAATTCTGCACCTTTTGCCGCAATATCAAACACTTGTCTTCTGCATTTATCCGGTGCCTGACCATGTCAGGTCTCCAGATAATTTTATTGAGTGGACATTTCCAGTCCCCACTTTGTGATATTCACTCTGACTCAACCAGATAAGCAAAATGAAATCTAGTTGTTATCTTTCTTGTACTTCAACCAGTATACAGACCATAAATAAAGGACTCTGTTGAAGGATATGATGTGGCCACATTGATGAGTTTACAGATGTACTCACCCCTTCTGCTGCTTTGTCAGATATCTGTATTAGTGTAATTCTCTTTAACTTTTACCAATGCTGCTTAAGGCCCTCTTGAACTGTGAGCCGTTTCACTCTTTTATATACACGTCTTCGATCTTTTGCCATTATGCCTTTTTTTCTGTGCCTTTGATCTGATGTTCCACTGCAACCTTCCCCATCCTCGTTCACATTGTTTCTGTCTTCTTTGTCGAGCCCTTCCTTGTGAGTGTGGGAAAGATGACGGAAGCTGAGTGGTGCTGAGACTCTGAATGCTTGTCGACATCTCCCAAACATTAGCAGAGGATTACGGCTGGAGATTGTCTCTGGATAACACAGATCCTAATCATCTTTAAGGCTTGTTTACCTCCTTCCTTTTCTCATTGGCTTACATGGGAGCATTCTTGCCTATGAGTCAGGAGGTTGTGGGTTCAAGCCCCACTAAATGAGTTCAACAAACAATCTAGGCAGATATTCACTATGGCACACAGGGACTGTAACATTTCCAGAGTTATCGCTTTTTAGCTGTGCTGTGGAGCTGAGGCCTAGTCTGCTTGTTCAGGTGGTGTTCAAGATCCTTTGACCTTTTCCAAAGATGAACAAGTTGATTTTTAATACTGAAGCTTACAAACCACGGTGAAAAAAATCAGAGGGTGAACCTATAGCACCCTGCATGGCTGATCAGCATGAAGTGAGAACTTAAAGCGAGGTGAGTTGGGGTGAAGAAGACAGATGACCTATAGTACGGGAAAATGGTGAGGTTTTCACCCTGTAAGAAGGACAAGAATAATTTTTTTAAAATGGTGAGAAACTATTGAATATTAGTATGTCATGGGGTATTTTTGTTTAATTTCATTTAAATATTTAGTGATACAGCATGGAGTAGGCCACTCTGGGCCTTCGAGCCACGTCATCCCAGCAAGCCCACAGTCTCGATTATCCCTAACCTATTCACAGGGCGGTTTACAACGACCAATTAACCTACCTGGTATGTCTTTTAGACTGTGGAAGGAAAGCAGAGCAACTGCGGAAAACCCACCTATTCCATGTGGATGTAGAGACTCCATTTACAGAACTCTGAACTCTGGAATGCCCCAAGCTGTAATAGCGTCGCACTAACATGTACGCTACCATAGCACCCAAACAGTGGGGATGTGCTGGGAACAACCCACAAGTGGCAACACGCTTTCTGCGCCAACATATTGTAGAATGCCCACATCTTGCTAGCCCTAACCTTCTCGGCTTTGGAATGTGGGAGGAAACACACACGTGATGGGAAGAACATACAAACTCTTTACAGACCGCGGTGGGAATTGAACCCCAATCACTGATGCTGGCATAGTAAAGTGATTGCACTAACCACCATACTACCATTCTGCCCCAATATATGACAGGCAGGAGGTTAGAATGCAAGTATGGTAAGAAGTTAAAAGGAATGCCCGGCATTACTATAACAAAGTTTTGATAGAAAAGTAAGTCATGCAGCAACTGCATAGGGGCTTCAGTGAGAACTTCGTCAAGTGCTACTCATAAACATGAGAAATTCTGTAGATGCTTGAAATCCAAAGCAACACACACAAGATGCCGGAGGGACTCAGCAGGTCAGGCAGCATTTATGGAAATGAATAAACAGTCGACGTTTTGGGCCGAGACCCTTCACCAGGACTGGAAAGGAAGGGGGAAAGCACCAGGATAAAATGGTGAGGGGAGGGGAAGGAGGGTAACAAGAAAGTGATAGGTGAAGCCAGGTGGGTAGGAATGGTAGAGAGCTGGAGAGAAGGCGGGGTGGGGGGTGGAATTTTTACTGGAAAGAAGAAAGAGGAATCAATATTCATGCCATCAGGGTGGGGCTACCCAGACGGAATATGAGTTGCTCCTCCAAACAAACATTTTAATTCTGATTTCCATTCTTGTTCTGACATATCAGTCCATGGCCTCCTCTTGTGCCACAATGAGACCGCCTACAGGGTGGAGGAGCAATACCTTATATTCAATCTGGGTAGCCTCCAACCTGATGGCGTGCCTATCGATCTCTCCTTCTGGTAAAAAACACTCCCCCTCCCTTCTTCTATTCCCCCTCTCTGGCCTCTTACTCTTCTCACCTGCCAATCACCTCCCCCTGCATCCCCTCCTCCTTCCCTTTTTCCTGTGGTCCGCTCCCCTCTCCTCCTCTCCTATCAGATTCCTTCTTCTCAAGCCCTTTACCTTTCCTACCTGCCTGCCCACCTATCACCTTCTAGCTATCTTCCTTCCCCTTCCCCCACCTTTTTATTCTGACATCTTCCCCCTTCCTTTCTAGTGGTAGAATGTTATATGTCATTTTCATCCCCAAGCCTATGAAAGGATACAAAAGCCGAAAATGCTAGAGGCACTAAACAGATCAAACAGCATAATTTTGAGGAGAGAAAAAGAGTTGCTATTTTAGGCCAAGGTCTCTTCATTAGAACCAGTTTTGATGAAGGGTGGTTGGCTCAAAATATTGACTTTGTTTAACTTCCTGGGAATGCTGCCTGACTGACCAATGTTTCCAATGTTCTCTACTGGATTTCTAGTACTTTTAGTTTGATTTTTGCTCCAATTAATAAAGGAACTCATACATCTTTGAGGCTGAGTAGTATAGATTCAGTGAATTGATTGCTGAGTTGAGGAAATTGTTCTACAAATCAATCGGTTGGTCTGTTTGTACTGGAGCTTAGAAGCATGAGAGATAACCTCTTAAAACATGCAAGTTTTTTTTTACCTGTGAACTTAAGGATGTGCAGTCAGGAGGAAAAGTGGGTTTGAGGCTGTGGAAATCATCAATAATCTTATTAAATAAGAAAGCCAGTTAAAGGGACTTGTCTAACATTCCCAGAATCTGTGGTTGCAGTAGCAATCATGTTAAACACAGCTGATCACAAGGTCTAGAAAGCATTTCTTTTGCTCTGTTCGGGTCCATCATGACCTTCCCCACCTCTGATGCCAAGATGTCATGGAGTTTTAGAACAATACAGCAAGAATAAAGGCCCTTCGGCCCAAACAGACCATGCAAACTATGGTTCCCACCCAATTAGTCCCAATTTCCTGCGCACAGCTCATATCCCTCCAAAACATACCCATCCATCAGACTTTGTGGATGATTGGCATCTATCCTCTGTGATAGATATTCGCTGTCCTGGGCCAAGGAAGGCCTTTAAGCCTGGTGGCTGAAGCCATTTTTCTAAGTGTTAATGACCTAAACCCAAAAATTACTCTAATAGTCCCTCCTCTTGGCCATCCTGGACAAAAGTAAATTTGTACCAGGGAAGGCCAACCTAGGAGGAGCTACTCAAATAGGGCAGTAAAAACGCCCTGCCTCGAAATTCTGCCCCCCCCCAATTTTTTTGTGTGCCTCGATATCTACCCTAGCATTCCCTAATCGCTACCTACCAAGTGTTAAGCAGAGAGGCTGTTCCAGAAATTTGAACAAGTCTTTAGAAATGTGGCTTCTTTCGTGTGCCTGTTGGCTCTTTCCCTGCAGGCTGACTGCAGCTTAATTACATTCCTTTGTCTTCAGCCTTTCATCCTCTGTTCACTGAAACTCTTTTTCCAGGAGCACCCACGGGCTCTCTCATCGATGTACAGGAAGGGGTTGGGATGGCCTCTACGTAAATGTCTGCAAGGACCTCTCCCCGGTGGCACCCCCTTCTGAACTGTCCAGTCGATCACTGGCCCAACTGCTGAAAGGGCCCAGCTCCTCAGACTCGGGGTGACTGCTTTCAGATGCCATGTGCAGTCTGAAATGCCATCGAAGTGGTGGAACTTGCTGTCTTCGCTTTAACTTAAAAATCCCTCCCCGTCTATCTCCCAATAAATTTCTATACTATGCTATAAAATTAATCATCTACCTTCAGTGACCAGCCTTCTTTACAGAGTACCATCATCATCACACTTTAGCAGGCTATCCATGGTTTTCCAACATGTTCTCAGTGTTTTCTGCCACGCCTTCGATGTTTTCTGCCTTTGTGTTTTCTCCGGGTATGTTTTCATCAGCTGTGGTCAGGTCTGGTATGGCCGGCTGGTGCTCCTCTTTTAGGTTCTCTGTAATTACATGGTTACTGGGTACACGCGATCTCCCCCTCTATCTGTGGGAGCAACAAGAGGGTGAGTCGTATGCTTTAACCTGAATCCAGTGTTTCCACTGGCTGCCTCGCCAAGTCTGCACACAGACACAGGTATCATTGGTTAAGAGTACCGTCTGTGGTCCTATCCACCTGGGGGCAATCCCTGGCCTTTCTGGCAACACCCTCACCATAATTTGGTCACCGGGCTGTAGAAGGTCTATCCCCTTTCCCTCTGGCTCTTTCTGATCAGCGATTTGCTGCTGCTGTTTCGCTCGGTCCTTAAACACTTTAAGCTGGTTACAAAGGTCTTTCACATATTGGGTCATTCTATCCCTGTAAGCCCCAGGCTCCCCACAACCCGTAATTACCCCATAAGGGAGTCGCATTGCTCTCCCCATCAATAATTCATAGAGGCTGAGATCCAATATGCGGTTCGGAGTTGCGTGCAATATCATCAGGATTCCTGGTAATACATCAACCCATGTCTTTCCTGGCTCAGCTATAGCTTTGGCTAACGCATTCTTGATTGTTCGGTTCATCCTTTCTACCATCCCTGAACTCTGGGGGTGGTAGGGTACGTGGAACCGTTGTCGAATCCCTAGCAGTTGGCACATTTCCTTCATCACTTTCCTCGTGAAATGTGCTCCCTGATCTGAATCCACCTGAACTGGGGTTCCCCACCTTGGGAGGATTTCCTGAACTAGGATCCGTGCAGCGGTGTGGGCAGAGCAGTCCGTTGTTGGGAAAGCCTCTCCCCACTGGGTGAAATTATCCATAATTACTAGACAGTAGCTTTCCCCCCTGATTTTTGGCAGGGGCCCTGTGTAGTCTATCTGGATGTTTTCCCAGGGTCCCCTCGGTCAAGGCTGATTTGCCAGCTGTAGCTTTCTGCCCTGACCAGGGTTATGTTGGGCACAAATGATACAATGGCGACAGAATTTCTCAACATCCCTGCCCATCCCTGGCCACCACCAGTCCTACCGGAGGGTGTGATCATGCTCTGCCTTCCCTGATGCATCGCCCCATGTTATAACTTTGGTAGGATCTGCCTAATACAGGGTGGGGTCACTGCGACTCTTTCCTCCCCGTGTGTCCAGCACCCGTCTGGTCCCTCCTTTGCTCCTTTTCTCCTCCACTTTTCCTTCTCTTCTGCCTCTACCTCTTCATATAATTCTACTAAACTTTCTTCTCTCATTCCTTCCGGCACGCTTGCAATTTCAATTGCCTCTTGTTCCTCTGCTGCCTTATTCGCAGTAATGTCAGAGGGATTGGAAAAACTTTATGTTCTGGAGATGAGCCATTCAGAATTGTTGCAGGGCGGTATAACCTGTTAATGGATATGATCCACTGGGCTTTACTGGCCATATAGACTAGTTGGTAGTGGCCGCAGTCTCTCTGAGTATCCCCTGGTGTTTTTGTTCCATTACTATACCCTGGACAGCTATCAGTGCACCAGTTTTTATAGGGTACTGCTTATGGGGTTTACACAGACCATCCTCTATTTTAACTGGGTCTATCTTTACTCGACCACAATCTTGCTTGTGTCTAGCCCACACTGCTGGGAAACGCTGATAAAATAACCCATAGACACCATCCTGGCTCCAGTCTCTTGTGATCAGGGCAGCTACAACTATGCTAGCCAGGTTGTGCATTCTATTGGTTGTACACCTTCACTGCCCCTGACTTGTCCATGTTATTTCTCCGTTTCCCGAATCTATAACAGCTCCTGCTTCCCTTAGGATGTCTATTCCGAGGATAGTGTCCTCGATATTTCGACAGACCCAGAAATACACCGGAAGCTACACTCCCCCAATTTCGAGTATTTGAGACTCACTTCTTTCTGCTTTCACTGTTTTCCCTCCGACATCCCTAATATAAATGGCCTAAGGGTAAGTCTGTTATCGATACCGATGCCTCTGTGTCCACTAACATATTGCATTGCTGTCCCCCTAATGATGCTGTTGTGTACATCTGCGGGTCACCAGTGCTGGCAGCGGGGCCTGCCGCCACATCTTTTTCTGACCTAGGAACCGTCTTCACTAGCTCTTTGATCTGATTGACAGTCAGACTGGGCACCAATGAGGTGAGAGATTGTGTGTCTGCTGTGACGTTCACCTGTTTTTCTTTCCTCTGTTTTGGACACTGCTTTCAACCATGTCCCAATAGGCTGCACCTGTAACATATCAACTCCTTTACCCTCCCACGTCTATTCCAGCAATTCCTCGCTTTGTGCCCTGGCTGCCGGCAAGCAAAACAAACTCTCTGTGGCATCACAGCAGCTGCATCCACTATAGCCACTTTACGATTCCTCTTGCACTTTCTTTGATCTATCTCACTGGCCCATGAAACTATCGCAGAGTAGGTCAATCCCACCGTTATGCCTAAGTCTAAAACTTCCTGGTGGGCTGAGCTCAGACTTTCCTTCAGCATTTTCAGGAGGACTTGGTCGTCCCTCCCTGGATTATCCAACCCTGAATACTCCTCATACACTCGATATGGCCATCTCATCAGCCTTTTGGATCACTGCCATTATCGTTCCCCAGTTACTCTCACCTCCCCCCAGTCGCTGCCTCACTTCCCCTTTAAAAAAGTGGTATCTTTCTTCATTGCTGGCATTCTTGATAGTTGCCCAGGTACCATTCTGCACCCACGTGGTCATCCTGTCCCACATATTCCTTAGGCACTTCGCTTTTACCAACATGTGTATATCTTTAGGGTGCACCTGGTGAATTTCAACCATCTCCTCAAACTTACGCCAGAATTCTGAATTCCCACAGGCGACTTTAAGTGAGGGCAGCTCTGACAAGATGCTCTGTTTCTCCCTGGGTGTGAAAGGCTTATGAATGGTTGTAATCATTGTCAAGGGCTGGCTTGGATCATCAGGGTTCTCAACCTGACGTTGCCTGACCTCAATATGTGCCATCCTGGTCCCTCCTTTATCTGGGTAAAACCTCTCCCTGAGATATCTCCACACCACGCAAAATATAAAAGATGGGTAGCAGTTAAACAGCACATACTTAAAACCGCAGAGTATGTATTCCACAATCTGCCACTTTTGGGTACCTGAACTCATGATGCCTGCTGTATTCCTTTGCATCACACTTGCAAACATATACACTAAAATGCAGCTCCCCGAACGAGTATACACGCCCCTACTCTGGCAACCCGTCAGTAACCACCTTTCGCAACTGGTGGCTCCGTCTCACCAAGTTAACACGCAAAAGTTTCCTCACTTACATAAACATACATGCATGTGCACACACCACTTTTATATCTACCAGTTCATCTCTCCGCGTTCGTGATACCCCGTGTTCCCGTGCACCACCGACCCGAACAGATCTAAGTGTGAGTGCTATTCTAGAAAAAATACTCACCAAGTTAGAGTGCTAGGATCGCTGGCCGCACGATGGGTCACAAAGGTATCCCACTCCTGACACCAAATGTTGTAGCATGAATGAAATCACTGGAGAGAGAGTTACTGGTAGATACAAAGCAGCTTCTTTATTCAACAACCTCAACCCCAAAATTACTCTAACAGTTGCAGTAGCAATCATATTAAACACAGCTGATCACAAGGTCTAGAAAGTATTTCTTTTGCTCTGTTCGGGTCCATCATGACCCTCTCCACCTCTGATGCCAAGATGTCATAGAGTTTTAGAACAATACAGCAAGAATAAAGGCTCTTCGGCCCAAACAGACCATGCAAACTATGGTTCCCACCCAATTGGTCACAATTTCCTGCACATGGCTCATATCCTTCCAAAACATACCCATCCATCAGCTTTGGGGATGATTGGCATCCATCCTCTGTGTTGGATATTCGCTGTCCTGGGCTAAGGAAGGCGTTTGTATTTTTTTGCCAAACACAGCAGCTGTCACTTCTAAAGATGATAGGGTTGATTTTGAATAATTTAAACTTCCAACTACTATTCTTTGTTTAGCTGCTGGTCTATATGAGAGCCAGTTTTCAGCTTTTAAAGTGAATGACAAGTGACAATCAGTTTGAAGTTGAAAGGTCAGCATTGAAACAGAGCCCACATGACCTGTGCTTACTGTTGAAGAGGTGCAATGTAAGCCAATGGGTTATTTAATTTGGCTTGTTTCAAAACAGACAGCACTGTCTAAATTGTTTAGTTCAAGGAAGTTTGCAGAGCAGATGGGTATTATCATTTAGTATACCAACAGGTGATGTATTAATACTTGGAAAGTTTGTATACTTGGGGAAGTCAACTTCTCAGCATTAATTTTGGGTACCTGGGATCTCTGTCTCCTGAAACTTTTTGACATTTTGTGTTAAAAGGTATCTGAAAAAATATCATATGTACGTGAAGTCATCAAAGTGACAAAGAAACCATATAAATACAGACAGCAGTTCAGGCTTATTAGGAATAGTTAAGGAACATCAAGATGCATGGCAGAAACACATTGTGAATTATAATCCATTCCTCTTCCTTTAATTTCTGTGATGGATGATTGGTTTATCTGCTGTTCGTGTGCATGTTTTTTTAGTTTATAGGAATTGTACCTGTGCTTTGGAAATCCTTTGTGTTTTAGAAATGGTTTGTAATTTTATAAGATAAAAATCCTTTGTGAGTTCTAAATGTATTTTAATAATGTTCTTTGAATTTAAACATCTATCACTGAAAATAAATGAACTGTGTTCAAATGACTTTGTTCGCTGGAAGTATCCCCTCCTTGGACGGGGGAGGGGGTACCCACCTCTCAAATCATGGGTATGGCGGCTAAAATCGCCGTGGAGAATAAACAAGGAAGTGAACCTGCCTTTGAAGATTGGGTATTACAGTATAACCTCCCTTTAGTGAGTGTATCCATAGCTATCTACAAATGTATATTGGATAGGGATTAACGTCTTCATCTGAGTTTAGAACTTTGCAGTCAGCATACCCAGTACCATCATAAATCATTGCTTCCTATCATTTGAGAGTAATCCAGCCCCAGTCCTGCCCTGCTCAGTAGAATGGCCTTTTCCCCTTGGGAAGTGGCTCTCTAAGTACTCTCGCCATGACAGAAGCTCACCCAGCACAGCACAAGCATCTTCCGCAATCTTCCGCATTCACAAATTTTGTTGAGTTGTGATTCTTACTTTGTGGTCTGTACACTAGAATATTGCATCCCCAACCCCCTTACCCGTGACCAAATAGAGTCCCAATTCAGATTCTCTGCCCAACTTCCCCTTAATGTTCATTTTTATTCACAATGTTCCATTGCTACCCATCATCTTCATCCCTAATGGATTCATTTCAGCCTGCAGAGTCAAGTTTACAGCCCACACTAATAATCTACCTCAGAATTTGCAAGCTGAACACAGATGCCATTAACTGGATGCTCTTAACCTCAAGTGCCCTAAATTTGTCTTCCAACATTTATGGGAAATCGCTGGCACCATTTTAATAGTCTGATTGAAAGCTGGGAACTTCTAGCCACTACAAACAAATGCTTGCTTAAGCTAAGCACTACTTCTTGTTCTACTATCTGGTAAACTTACAACACTTAAATTTCTTAAGCAAATATAACATATCCCTCTGCAAAAAAAAAAGAACCTGTTTGCAGTGTGTGCAAACAGTGCACTGATTCTGTTCCCAGCCATGGGATCAGCAACTCAGAATTGTTTGTTTCTCTCTGTCTGTCTCTCTCGGTCCGTCTGTCTGTCAGTCTCTCACATTCGTGTTCACATATGGATGGCATTTTTGCTTCTTGATTGAGAAGTGGGGAGTAGTGTTGGCTGTTGTAAGTCCATACTGGCAATCAGACAGATTGATTCTTGGAACTCTTTGACCTTTTGTTAGGCTTTTAGCCAGAATTATCCTAATGCTCCAGTCAGACATCAAGTTTTACATTTATTCCCAGCGATCTGCATTCTGGCATTGTAACTCTTAAAGGGAAGTTCTTGAGTGCTTCCCTTGGTTTGGAGAGATTGATATTGATATCCGATATAGATAGCAGTCTCATCACAGTTGGAAAGAAGCTGTACGGCCGGATTTTGGAACAGCTTCTTTCCAACTGTGATAAGACAGCTGAACAGATCCTGACCCAGATCTGGGCCGTACCCTCCAAATATCCGGACCTGCCTCTCGGTTTTTTTTGCACTACCTTACTTTCCATTTTTCTATTTTCTATTTATGACTTATAATTTAAATTGTTAATATTTCTACTATTGATTTGTACTCCAGGGAGCGGGAAGCGCAGAATCAAATATCGCTGTGATGATTGTATGTTCTAGTATCAATTGTTTGGCAACAATAAAGAATGAAGTATTGTGAGGAAAGCAAGTATGCAAAGCCAATAGGAACAAGTTTGATTATTATTAAATAAGGAGGAGAAGATGGCGGTGCGATATCTGTTATCTGTCAAGTAGGGTGCCGTGCACAATTCTGATTTGATGGAGACAGACGTGAGAGCACGGGGGCACATCGGGAGAAACTTCTGAAATGCCTGCTTCACTGCCGCTGCTACTGTGTGATCCAAAATCTCCGGAGGAGAAGGCCCCGAGTCCTCGGCTTTGCTTGTTGTTTGGCGGCCAGGGCAGTGTTGAAGCGCTCGGCAGAGGATGGTGCTCGGGAGGCTGTATTGGAGGGGCTGGTTGGAGGCTCAAAGTTTTCAGACGGACTCAGAGTTGGTTGTGGTCGGGTGCTTCCAATGCATCGGCATTTGTTGGCACCTGGAGGTTTATGGCAGGGAGAGTTTCTCCCTTTTGCCGCCTGCTATTGGGACTATCGGGAGTCGATCAGAACTTTAAGACTTTTTTTTTTACCATGCCCATGGTCTGCTCTTTATTAAATTATGGTATTGCTTTGCACTGCTGTAACTATATGTTATAATTTATGTGGTTTTGTCAGTGTTAGTCTTTGGTTTGTCCTGTTCTTTTTGTGATATCACTCTGGAGGAACATTGTATAATTTCTTAATGCATGCATTTCTAAATGACAATAAACGAGGACTGAGTGTCCTCATAATCTAAAATAAACTACTCTCTTCACCCTTCATGCACACTCCCCCACTCTATACTCTGCTTCATCCTGATGTCCCTCTGAAACTCCACACTCTACCATTCTTCCCATCCAAACTAACCCAAGTCCTGTGGTGAAAGGCTAGTGATAAAATGGCAGGAGTGGATACCCTGGCAGCTGTACCTGCAAACCTGCACACTGGCGGCTCAGGCCATAGGGTCGTTATCCACTGACACGGAGCAGTAATGGCTTTCAGAAGCCACCTGAGTCACTGAGCAGCCATTTTCAGGAATGCACTGTCTACCTCCATGGTATGAGGAAGGAACTAGAGAAAGTGCTGTAAAGATTGCCTCTCCACTCTTTCCCTGAGTAGTTTACCATGGCTGGCATGGACCCTATCACTGTGGTTAAAATACATCAAAGAGAAAATTAAGGACTACTCACCTCACCCTCGGTGCATGGAATGTGTGCACACTGTTGGACAGGGTCGATGTTGAGAGGAGAACAGCTCTAATAGGGAGAGAGTTAGCCTGATATAGCATTGATATCACAGCCCTGAGTGAGACTAAGCTTGCAGGAGAGGGTGAACTTTGTGAAAGGGGTGAGGGATACACATCCTTTTGGGGTGGAAGAAGCAATCAAGACCAACGTAAGGCTGGGGTTGGATCTGCTGGACCTTCGAAGGATGTGAACGATCAGCTCATGACCATGAAACTACCCCTGTCTCATGTTAGGAAGCATGACACCATTGTCAGTGCTTACGCCCCAACCACGAACAACCCAGATGATGTCAAGAACAATTTCTATGAGAACCACACTTAGTTATTACTACTGTTCCCAAAGTGGACAAGCTTATCATCCTTGGTGACTTCAGTGCAAGAGTGGGCTCTAACAACACTGGGAAATTCAGTGTTGACCACTGTAACAGCAGCTGTCTTCTACGCTCTAGACATGTGCTGAATAGGAGTTGTTGATCACCAACACAGTCTTCCGTCTTCCGACTTCCCACTCTGGTGGGAAGCATCCCCACTCTAACACAGGCAATTAATTGACTGTGTCACCATCAGGAATGAAAAGATGATAGAATTTATATGTGGCGCTGAAGGCTGGGCAGATCACTGTCTGATTGTTTCTAAACTGAACATCCATATCCAACCCAACAGATGCCCACAAGGGAAGAAAGCCCAAAGACGGTTGAACACACCAAGCTGAAAAGCAGCAACGTAAAGCAGAGTTGACACTCTGGAAGACTGTTTAAACTCCCTGCACACCCGCCCCCCAGACAGTCAGAATGTGGAAAATGCTAAAATGCTTGGTCAACTCTTCAAGAGCTGATCTATAACACTGCTACAGAGATTCTGGGACCTGCTACCAGAAAGCACAAAGACTGGTTTGATCAAATAGCTGCTGGATAAGAAGCTACATCTTCATAAAGCTTTCTTCAGCACCCCAAAGTCCATCTCAAAAAATGATGCCTTCATTAACATAGGAAGGACCATACAACACAAGCTGCGCCAGATGCAGGATTCCTGGCTGAGCAATGAAGTTGATAAGATCCAGGCATTTCAAAGAACCTCTTCACCGTACTAAAAGAAGTCTATAGCTGCACATCATCAGGATCATTCCCTCTCCTTAGTGCTGATGGGAACATGTTGATCATGGATGAAAAGAAAATGCTTCACTGGTGGGCTGCACTTTAACAGTGTTCTGAATTGCCCTTCGGCTATAAATGATGAAGCCATCGATCGCCTGCCCCAAGTACCTGCCAATGAAGAACTGGATGTTGCACAGACCTTAGATGAGACACAGAAAATGATAGATCAGCTCTCTAGATGCAAAACAAAGGAAGGTGGTGCAGTGCTAACCGGAAAGCTCTATCAGCTCTTCCAACTCATGTGGCAGCAAGCGAAGATTCCTCAGGAATTTACAGACACATTCATCATCCACCTGCATAAGGGAAAGGGAAACTGACAGTCCTGCAACAACTATCGGCGAATATCCTCGCTGTCCAATACAGGCTTCTTCTCAACTGTCCTACATCACACTTTGACCAGGTTCTCCTGCCAGAGACCGCGGATGGATTCAGAAGAGCATGGGTCTATCAACATGGAGTTTGCTGCAAGAAAAATGTGAGGAGCAAAACTGACCTGTTCTCCTGCTTCGACACTGTTAGCCAAAAGAGTCTATGGAAGTTCAGATTCTCAAAGTAACTCATCACCAATGTGCAGCAGCTCCATGATGGCATGCAGGCTGGAGTTCAGGACAATGGTGAGACATCCGAGCCCTTTCTTCTCTAGAACAGGGTCAAGCAGGGCTGCGTCTTGGCATCAATGCTGTACAGTCTAGTGTTTCCCACTATGTTGACTAATGCCTTCAGACGTGGTGACGTAGGTATCAGCATCAGATTCCACACAGATGGGAAACTGTTCAGTCTCAGGAGACTCCAAGAAAAACTAAGGTTACGACAGACATCATCAGAGACTGACTCTTTGCTGATGACTGTGACCTCAATGCTGGTTCAAAAGATGATATGCAGCACTGTGTCGACAAGTTTTCAGATGCACGTACCAACTTTGTGCTTACCAACAACACAAGAAGTCAGAAGTAATGCATCAGCCATTTCCACTGAAATCACCCGTAGAGTCAAACATCACCATCAATGGTCAAGGCATCAAACCAGTGAACAGGTTCATGTATCTTGGCATCACACTGTCCCAGATCATTGCCACTGATGATGAACGGCAGGATCACCAAAACAAATGTAAACTTTGGCAGACTTTATATCAATGACTAGAACAGAAGAGGCATAAACCTACAAGACACAAGGTGTATAGGGTAATCGTACTTCCCACTCTGCTTTACACCTGCAAAACATGGACTGTGCACCAATGGCATGCCGAGAAACTGAGCCATTTCCACACAGAAAGCTCCTGGCAAGACAGAATCCCTAACACTGAGGTACTTACCAAGGCAGGCCTGCCCAATATCTACACCATCCTGATACAGACCCATTTACACTGTGCCGGCCACGTAGCTTGTGTAACAAACCACTGGCTGCCCGAGAGACTGCTTTACAGCGTACAGAAAGGAAAGTGTTCCCATGGAGGCCAATGAAAATGCTGTAAAGACTTTGAAAACTTCACTAAAAGCCTTTGGCGTCATCCAGACGCATGGTAACATATCGTCTGGGATCGGGTTAGTGGCGCTCCTCCTTCCATAAGGGTGTAGTGATATATGAGGCAGAAAGGATAATCGCAGCAGAGAGATGTAGGCTGGCCAGGAAAGTCTGAGCCAACAGCCCACAACGTAACATGGCTGCCATCTTTTGTCCACACTGCCAAAGAACCTCTCGAGTGTGGGTTGGCCTCTCCAGCCCTCTACGTACCCACAGACAAGTCCAGCCCCTGCAAATCACGGATGCTTAGAGTAGATCGTGTTGTTGCATGATAGTCGAACGAATGAACCATGATCTACCAATTTTGCCTCTTGTTCATATCAATCAGTTCACTAATAGACAGAGTAAACTGTGAATAGCTTTAGGCCCCTTACCTAAGAACGGATATGCTAGCATTGAAGAGGGTCCAAAGGAGGTTCATGAAAATGATCCCAGGAATGAAGAACATTTGATGGCTCTGGGCCTGTACCCACTAGAATTTAGAACATTGAGGAGGGATCTCATTGAATACTGAAAGGCCTAGATCTGGTGGACGTTGAGAGGATGTTTCCAGTAGTGGGAGAATCTAGTACCAGAGGGCACAGCCTCAGGACTGAAGGATGTCCATTTAGAACAGAGATGGGGAAACATTTCTTTAGCCATTGAGTGGTGAATCTGTGGAATTCATTGTCATGAACATCTGTGGAGGCCAAGTTATTGATATATTTAAAGTGGAGGTTGATAGGTTTTTGATTAGTAAGGGTGACAAAAATTAAAGGGGAGAAGACAAGAGAGTGGGTTTGAGGGAGACAATAAACCAGCAATGATCAAATGGCAGAGTAGACGCAACGGGCTGACTGGCCTAATTCTGCTCCTATTTCATGTTCTAGCAGCTGTGCCTTGAGGTACTAACTGCCTTTGCCCTGGAATTCCCTCTCTATCATTCCAGCTCTTCCTTTCCTTTTGGCAAAACATGTAAACGGCTCCTTTTTTGACCAGGCCTACCCTAATATTTTCTTATTCGCTTAAGATTCCCATGAAGCGGTGTTGGTACTGTCTATTAGTAGCACTACGTTAATGAGCACAAAAATGTTCTCTCTCTCTCTGTGCTGTTAGTTTCCTTTAATATTTAATTAAGACATCAGCCTCAAGTCCATGCTGGGATTCAGAGCAGCCCCTTCAACTCTGTTTCCCCACTGATTCCTCGGCAATCCACTCTCTCACATACCAGTCCATGATATTTAAATGATCAATTTCATTAAAGTAGAATTTTTACCATTGTTGGAGGCTCTATGCAGAGAAGCAACATTGTGTGCTGCTTCTGAGCTGTTTTATCATTTCATGCATGATAATATTACTAAATGGTCCAAGAAACTAAATCATCAGGTTCCTAGCAAGCATTCTGAGCTGTGTTCCATTTAGGGATATCATACATTGGTTCAGTGGTTGAATAATTAATCTTAGATTTCAGATTTCAGTGATGGAGGCTATGGAAATGAAAATTCCAATATGTAATGCAAAGCAGGGAGCAATATGCAGTCACTACTGATGCCAAAGTTGAAATTCCAACATTAAACCTCTGCTGTTTGCAGCTTTTCACCTTTAGCTAGCATATTGATCCATTCTCACAAGGTCCAAAGTGGATGACCTCATATTTGTTGACACTAAAATCTGTTTTGCCCAGTTTTGTCATTTCAATTAATCTGTGAATACTTAGTGATTTTGTATTTCCAACTGCTTACAATATCATCCATTGTTACACTGGTAAATTTGATCTGGCTGTTTTTCCTTCAACAAGCTGTGGTAAGCTTGCATTTCCATAGTATCCATCTCTGTAATCTGATATATGAGATTGAGATGTTTACTCAACCACTGAACTGATGTAAGATATTACTAAATGGAACACTGTCACTGTTGCTGGAAACTCAATGATTTAGTTGTTTGGACCATTTAGCAACATTATCATGCATGAAATGATAAAACAGCTCTCCTCAGACCACCTTCCAAACTTCTAAAAGTGGTATCAAATGTTTCATCTTTCACAGATATTACTGCATCTTCTGTTTGCAGATTCCCAAAACCTGATGAAACACAAGCTTTGTCCTGCAGCTGTGAGCAGAGTTTGATCTTATTGTGTGAAGCAGACTAAAGACTCAAGAATGAAGCAATAGCTATTTGAATCTTGGGCTATTCACACCCCGAGGAAGGCCAATTGAGCAGAGGACAGATATCATTAAGTTTATTGTGCTGTGCTACAGGCTAACAAGGGAGAAGACTATGAGAAAGGTCAAAAGGACATTGCACTTGAGTGGTGACTACCTCTCAGACCTGCTCCAAATGCGTTCTCCTGGATAGCATTTGTAAGGCTGAAGCCCAGACCAATTACTTGGAGACATCATCACCCATTGTTTGGATTTGCAGTTTAAAATGTGTAGGTGCAGACTGCATAGCTGAATGGCCATTATGCTCCTTGAGTGTAACTGATTGAGAGTTTTTTAAAGCATCTAGAGAATAGTGAATACAGATAAATAACCCACCCTCATAAGGTATGCCTTATTCCTCTGAATGATATTGTCTTCTCCAGGTCAAGTGCCCACCCTTCTCTGACCGCTGTACCACATATAAAGCTCTATTGGACTCAGTGTTTCCATTCTTTGGTGTTTTAGGCCATTTACGTTGTATTTGAGGAATAGGAGAATGATGCCAAAATCTTTCAATGAGCCAATGTCCCACACTTTTATTATCTTTTGTCACTACTCTCCCACGCCTCTCTCAGAGACCAAATGCAAACATAAGAACGATACTCTACATTATTTTAATTAGATTGAGGCACAACTAAGTTTAGTCCCCGGTGTTCTGGCACTGAGGACATAGCTGAAGGTTGTATATTCATGATGAAATAGGCATCTGAAGATCCGAGGGTAGCATTCTGTGATGTGACGGCCTTTCAGAAGTGCACCATCCCTGCTCAAAAACCAAGTTCCCATGTGAATTAATAATTAGCACAAGACAGGAAGAAGAATATAAAAGATTCAGGATGTAAGATTGAAAATGTAACTAAAGGTTCATAAAATCTGTCCTTGTTTTTTAGAAGGACTTAAAATGTTTTAAAAATATGATATATATTAAATCAGACTTGGGGAATTAAACTTAGATTACATTAAAATGACAATTTGAAACAATTCAAATGAATATCTGAGTGTGTAAACAACCATTCTATTATGATTATAGTAAGGGCCAATTTACAAATATAATATAGGCAAACGTCAATGGGAAAAATTAGGTTTTGCAAAGGGATGTCTATAAGTACGATTGATTTGAAATAGACTGAAATAGAATTTTATAGATCACCATTCCAGATTAGGAAAATATTGTTTGGAAAGACAAGAACAGTTGACTATTGCAACAGTGGTTGTGAGGTCAGAAAACAATTGGCACAGGAAGATCCACCGGGAATCTCACGTCATGGCAAGAGCTTCTCTGAAAGGGGATAAAACAGTGGTAGAAGGCAGGAATGAAATCACACAGCCTTAGTGAGGATTATTGTCAAATACTCCTGAGATAAATGTAACATTAGTATGGGGGGGGGGGGCGGCTACTGAACAGAATCAAAAGAAGCTATAGAAAGTTATAAAATTAGTCAGCTCCATTTTGGGCACTAGCCTCTGTGGTATCCTAGACATCTTCAAGGAACAGTTTCTCAAAAAGGCAGCGTCCATTCTTAAGGACTCCCATCACCCAGGACATGCCTCTTCTCATTGCTACTGTCGGGAAGGAGGTACAGGAGCCTGAAGGCACACACTCAGTGATTCAGGACCAGCTTCTTCCCCTCTGCCATTTGATTCCTAAACGGACATTGAACCCATGAGGACTACCTCACTTTTTAATATTATCTCTGATTGCACCATATTTAATCTAACTGTTTAATATATGTTTACTTTAATTGATTTACTTATTTATTTTCCTTCTATATTATCAGGTATCTCTTTGTACTCTTGCTACTAAGTTAACGAATTTTATGACATGTCTTTTTCTGGAAAAGCAGGTTTCAGAGAAAAGACTGGAAAAAAAAACAAGACTCTCACTGCCTCGGGGTTTTGTATCTCTCATCCCATTGACATAATTCAGTGATTTCACCAGGTTCAGAAGCTAACACCTTTCTAGGGATACTAACAAATTGATCACTATGTACACCTTTGTAATATAATAATCCCACAAGCAATCCCTCATATTTGGTCAGTGAGGTTCTTCACTTTAGTTGATACAACATGTGCTACCGGCTATTTTAACAACAACTGTTGCGCCTGCACCTGTGAGATGCTTCTTCCATTTTAGGAGGGTGATGATAGCAAACTTACAGCATCACAAGGGTCTTGGCCCGAAACGTCGACTGTTTACTCTTTTCCATCGATGCTGCCTGGCCTGCTGAGTTCCTCCAGAATTTTGTGAGTGTTGCTTTGGATTTCCAGCAACTGCAGATTTTCTGGTGTTTGTGTTACAACATCACTTCTGCCACCTGGGAAACAGTGGCGACACTCTGCTAGAGGGCACCATTTTGATACAAAAGAAGAGAGCAGGAATATAATCCTAACAGCAGAAAGCAGACCATGCACACACAATAGATGTTGGAACTGCTGCTGAGATGGTTCAGCTGTCTGGTTAGCTGATTCGTTCCTACATAGTCACCATGTCATCTATGTAAAGCAAAGGAAAGCTACAACTTCTATGATCCTTGATGTTTAACTAGAAGGGATAATATGCATATATTCCTGCCTCATGCCTTAATTTTCTGCAGGCTGTCAGGATCACAGGAGGAACAAACTAGAAAATGATCATGAGGAAGAGAAGGAATAAGGGTAAGAGAGAAAAAAAATTCTGCCTGACTCTAATTCGGAGATGATATTGCAGAAGTTCAAAGTTCAAAATACATTTATTATCAATGTGTGTATACTATATACAACGTTGAGGTTTGTTGCCTTACAGGTAGCTGTGAAACAAAGAAAACCAATACAACCCATTAAAACAAAAGACCATCAAGCACCCAATGTGCAGAAAAGATAAACAAACCATGCATTTAATAAAAGTAAGTAAATAGCATTTAGAACTGACAAATATATGTTATATTCAGACATATACTTTAAAGCCAAGTCTTTGAAAGTGCTCCAGAAAGCATTATCCTTTAATCCTTCTTACCCCGGGCCCCTCATCACATACTTCTAAGGACCAGATCATTAATTCAGAGTGTTAAATAAACAATACATATGTGAAAAGATGAAGTTGCTCAGGTCAATTTTCAACATGGCAACAGACAATGGATCCCTAGTGGAAGAAGCTGCCATGATAAAACATACATTATGGTCTCATGAGCACCACAGAAGCAGCCAATTTCTACTTGCAACACTGCTGTGTCAGGACGCTCCCAGAAGAAGGATTTAGACAGGGGCAGGAATACAGTACTGAGTCACTTGGGGGATTCATGGCTTGAGGCAAAATTTGGTTGGCCGTTTTTTTACTTTTGTATCTCATGTGTTAAACATGATTGTATATATCAGCTATAAATGCAAGCGATGCACACTGCCCAAAAACAAACCCCACATTATTGCCCAACGCTACATCCTACAGATCAGCTATGGACAGGTAGTAGTCATTAAGTCAGACAAAAAGTGTGCATGATAAGAAGACTTGTGTGCTAAATACACAGTCCTTTTAAATATGCAACTTGAAGTTACATCATCAACCAACCCCACACCTCTGAATAATTTGGAACTACACATCTTGAACCTAATAAGCTAAATCTGAATGCATTTTGTGCATTTCACTTTGCATCTTAATCCACTTCACTTTGCAATGAAGGACAGGTAGCATTGATTTTAAACTCTTATCTCCAACATTACCCGAGGTGATTGCTAACCTTTCTATTTCAGCTTCTCAGTGGTCACTCTTGTCTGAATCCTGTAAATTAAATCAAGTGTGTATCTGTTTATAATTGCTGTACATACCAGCCTTACCTAAAATGGGCTGGTTAGTTATTTCAACCGTAGGAGCTAATTGTTGCACTTATTAAGCTGGAATTATTTTAAAATCCAGTCCATTAAATGCTTTTAAGTCACTGCTACAAAGACGCTTGACAATTGTGCGATCTAGCTGCGAGTTTAGTTCTTAATGCATATCAAAATGTTACGGATATCAAAATAAATAGCATAATCCTCTAGAAATCATCAATTCTATTTTTGGTTGTTTAAAAAGATAGTTTTTCTAAACGTAAGGAAATCTGCAGATGCTGGAACACAAAATGCTGGAGGAACTCAGCATGTCAGGCACCAAATGAAAAAATAGTCAATGTTTCGAGCTGAGACTCCTTTCCAGGACTGAGCTTTGTTATAAAATGTGTATATATGTATATTTCAACATTTGTTACTGGAAGAAAAATTCTCAAATTCTACTAGAGGTTAGACCAGCATGTTTTAAGCTGTCAATGTGTATCAGAATGGTCATGGACAGGGGACTATAAATTCTTTTGAGTTAATGTAACATATAGAGAATCTTCTAAAATGTTTAATATTACCTGTTCTCTGTTTTAGTTTTAAGTACATATTTCGCCATATCCTTTGATGCCTTGACCCATCAGAAAACTATAAACTTCTGCCTTAAATATACCTAGGGCTTGGCCTCCTCCGCAGTCTATGGCAGAGCAATCCACAGATTCAATACTCTCTGGCTAAAAAAAATTCCTCCTTACTTCTGTTCTAAAAGGTCACCCTTAAGTGTTGAGGTTGTGCCCTCTAGTTCTCGATACCCCCACTGTGGTAAACCATGTATATATGTTGTAACTGGGTTACCTGTCTGGACACACCCCTCTGCTGACTGCTCCTGTGGCTCCTCCCACAGACCCCTGAATATAGGCGATTGTGTCGCTGCTCCTCCCTCAGTCCAGGACAGATATTCAGCATGGACGTGGGTCCATCTACTGTTAATAAAAGCCTTTCAGTATTTACTCTACTTCTAGTCTTTTGGAATAATTGGTAGTGCATCACCCACCACAGGAAACATCCTCTCTACATCCACCCTATCTAGTCATTTCAACCATGGGTAGGTTTCAATAAGATCCCCCTGCATTCTTTAAAATTCCAGTGAGTACAGGCCCAAAGCTGCCAAACGCTCCTCATATGTTAACCCCTTCATTCCGGAATCATCCCCGTGAACCTCCTCTGGACTCTCTCCAATGACAGCACATCCTTTCTGAGATATGGGGCCCAAAACTGTTGACAATACTCCAAGTGCAGGCTGACTAGTGTCTTATAAAGCCTCAGCATCATCTCCTTACTTTTACATTCTATTCCCCTTGAAATAAATGCCAACACTGCATTTGCCTTCTTTACCACAAACTCAACCTGTAAATTAACCTTCTGAGAGTCTTGCATGAGGACTCCTAAGTCCCTCTGCACCTCTGAGGTTTGAACCTTCTCCCCATTTAGATAATAGTCCACACTATTGTTCCTTTTACCAAAATGCATTATCATACATTTCCCAACCCTGAGTTCCATCTGCCACTTTTTTGCCCATTCTTCCAATTTGTCTGTTGCAATCGCACTGCTTCCTCAGCACTACCCTATCTTCTTATCATCCGCAAACTTTACCACAAAGCCATCAATCTAATATAATCTATCTATCTAAAATCTATCTAACAAATCAATCTAAAAAATAGAATTATCTATGTCATTGACAAACAATGTGAAAAGTAGTGGTCCAAATTGTCACCCCTGAGGAACACCATTAGTCACTGGCAGTCAACCAGAAAAGGCCCCCTTTATTCTCGCTTGCTGTCTCCTGCCTGTCAGCCATTCCTCTATCCATGCTGGTATCTTTCCTTATAATCAATGTTTTTCCAATCTACCCATTCTCCTGAAAAAAGAATACCCTGAGGATAAACATGTCACAAGTCCAGGCCTAACTCAGTTTATATCTATAGTGATACCTGGACATGCAGTTAACAAAAACACAGTGGTTTAAAATGAATTGAAGTAAATATGGATAGTCTCTAAATGGCAGTAAAATGTCAGTTTCGATGATATCACTGCATATAATTGCAGAGACTTTGGCCTTTACTGCACACACCAGTATCTCAGATAACTGGGCATTGATGGCGGACTCAAATGCAAGACAAAGACACTGAAGTACTAGGAACAGGACAAGGTTTATCAAGAAAGCAAGGGGAGTCAGGAAGAAACGACGCTGGACATGGACACAGGCCCTGGATGAGACAAGGACACTGGGCCAGGGCTAGGACTAAGACTAGGAAAGCAGGACCAGGACAAGGAACTTGGAACTAGGAGCCTAGGCTAGGACTCCGAACGAGAGACTGGACAGGGACCCCGAACCTGGGTCTTGACTTGGGCTTGGACCCCAGATCTAGGTGAGGACAAGACGTGGCTACAGGACTGGACATGGAACTCCTGCACAGGACAAGGCACGTGGACAGTACAAGAACACAAAGCCTTGACTTGGATAGGACGAGGTTCTTGGACGTGGCTTTGACTAGACGAGGTTCTTGGACGTGGCTTTGACTAGACGAGGTTCTTGGATGCGGCTTGGACGAGACGAGGTTCTTGGATGTGGCTTGGAAGAGACGAGGTTCTTGGACATGGCTTGGACTAGATGAGAGACTCCTGGGCTGGGCATGGAATCTCCAGGGCTGGGTGAGGTACTCCTGGGTAGGACTTGGCTCTTGAACTAGTCTAGGCTCAGCTCTTGGACTCGGCTTGTTTAGGCCCTTGAGTATGAACCCGGGACTCCTTGGAGCGCAGGGCTGAGACCCTTTATAGGATGCAGGGCCAGGACTCTTTCAAGGACGCAGGGCCGGGACCCTTTCTAGGACACAGGGCCGGGACCCTTTCTAGGATGCCAGGCCTGGATGACTGCTGAGGATAGTTGCCAAGGTGACTGCCAAGGTAAACTGCTAGGGATTCAGATGGGGAGGTGAAGGGAACAGTCCAGCAGGAAATCTTTGGTTTGCAGAGGTAGTTATGTGCCAGCCCAAAAACAAGAATCAGGTGCCTCAATTAAGGCACTGAATGGAACAAGGGAAAACAGGAAAACCCGGAATAAGGATCAGTGAACCAGAATGCGGATTTCACAGACTGGACCATTACAATAACTGGTCTGACCAGGACTCCTAGACCTCATTCAGAATCAGAATCAGGTTTAATATCACTGGCATATGTCATAAAGCTGTTCCTGAATCATTAAGTGTGTGCCTTTAGGCTTCAGTACCTTCTTCCTGATGGTAACAATGAGAAGAGGGCACGTCCTGGGTGATGGGTGTCCTTAATGATGCAGGCCGCCTTTCTGAGACTTCCTTATCCCCTGCATTAGACCATAAAACCATAAGATCATAAGATATAGGAGTAGAATTAGGCTATTCGGCTCACTGAGTCTGCCATTTCATCATGACTGATTCATTGCCTCTTTCAACGCCATTCCCCTGCCTGTTCTCCATAACCTCTGACACCCTTACTAATCAGGAACCTGTCAGTCTCTAATTTGAATATACCCAATGACTTGGCCTCCACAACCAGCTGTGGCAATAAATTTCACAGATTCACTATCTTCTGCCTAAAAATAAAAATCCTCTTCATCTCTATTCACAAGAGACATTCCTGTGTTCTGAGGCTGTGCCCTCTGGTTGCAGAGTCCTTCTACCACAGGAAGCATCCTCTCTGTGTCTATGTTACCTAGGTCTTTCAATAGTTGATCGGTTTCAATGAGCTCCCCCATCATTCTTCTGGAATTCAGGAAGAGCTAGTAGAGCCATCAAAAGCTCCAATATATTAACATTTTCATTCCCAGGATCATTCCTGTGAACCTCCTCTGAACCCTCTCCAACGCCAACACGTCCTTTCTCAGATAAACTGGTCATAATCCTCCAAGTGTGGGTCTGATCAATCCAACATAAAGCATTAGCATTATCCTCACTTTAACATTCTAGTCGACTTGAAATGAATGCTAGCATTGCCTTTGCCTTCCTTACCACCGACTCAACCTATAAGTTAACCTTTAGGGACTCTGGCACAAGGATTACCAAGTCCCTTTGCACTTCCGATTTCTTTTGATTTTTATTTGCATTAATAGGAAATAGAATCAGTGAGGTATAAAGCACATGACCTCAGAATATCTAAGCTGATAAGAAAAGTGATATTCAGTGACATCTAATTTAGAGATTATAAAATAATTTCCAACCATACAGAACACTCCAATTAATGCAGGATATAACAGATCTTTTCCCCCTAGGGATACCAAGGATGATGCACAACATTTGTTACTGCCAACAACCCAGATACAGTTTGTGTGTTAAAAAAACTTATTTCCTGTGTTTTGTCCCGGTGAGACACAGTTACCACATAGTCATTCTTTATAGTCAACTACTGGAACATCTGGTCCTTGTCTAGCATTTAATTTCCACGCCATTACAGTCAGACAATGTACTTGCATCAATGGATAATGGAATGCACTCTATGGAAGACAGAGAGAGCAATTTATTATCCTCATTCAAGATGACCTACAACAGGAATAGTAGATCCTAATGCTGTAATAGAGTTTGAGAATTAAACATCGTTTGTTGCTTCCAGAACCCAAACATTTTCCCCATGTTACTCCAGTTCCTGAATTTTATTATGATACTTCAGGCCTATTAAATCAAATATTATCCAGGAGGTATTATTTAAGATATTTTTTAAAGCCATCTTCTGTGTCCTTTGCAATATGCGCTGTATATTATTGTCAATTGAATTGTTGAAAACTCTTACATCCTACAAAAGCCATTTTACAATTGTAATGACCTGGTTAAGATTTCTATTGCTATGCTGTGAGGTATTTTTACTTTAACAGTTTTCTGCAAAAGCAGTGTGTCCTGCTAGTAAGAGTGTTTTTGCTTCGGCTAAAGGTAAGGAGCCATGTTATCCAACTTAGGAATGTTGTGTCAGCCAATTGGGATTGCCTCGGCACGTGTTGTAACTTTCTGTCCGGTGAGATGTCGTGGGACATTAGAGAGGGCTGGGGGACATCAGATTTCTGAAGGGCAGTAGTTTGGTTTGGGGCCTGTGGAGTGGGGCACAAGGGAAGATGCCTGTGTTCGAAGGAGAGACTCTGTTGTAGGGAGTGTTTTGTGTAGATGAATAGTTCAAAGGAGGAAGAGCCAATACTCCTGAGTTAGCCAGTTACTTCGAGATAGTCTTCGAGGGAAGTTCAAACTGTGACTGGTGTATTTCACGAAGAACGCAGTTTCAGCGCGTGAGTAAGACGATACACCCAACTACTCCTGAAATAAACTTCAACTTTTATATGCACATTTAGACTGGTTTAACGTAATGGATCCTTTTATCTTTCTTTTCTTTTCCTGTTAACTGTTTGATAAAATTGAAAAATTGCTAAATATACTTTCTTTAGTGTTTTACGTTGGTGTATGATCTGCCATTTCTTGGCGACCGATAATTGTGCATGAGGCAATATTTACACAGCTGTAGCCCCCCTGGCCAGTCTCAGGGTTGCTCGGCTTGCTGTCGTCTAGGGAAATAGCCCTTGGCCCCGCCAAACTGGATAATTCGTTTGTGTGGATGCTGTGTGATGTACCCCACCCTGCCCAAATAACAGACGATACACCAGATATAATTAAATGATTTACAGTTTATAGATATTACTGGAACTATATAATTAATAGAGAATAAAATATAAAAGGAAAATAAAAGACCCAACACTTATCAATCTCTTCGTGCACAAACAGTTAGAGCTCAGGACCCTTCTTCTTCACCCTGCGACCCCTCGGACCACCTCGACAGGCCGCCTGGGACCAACAACGGTGGTCGACCAGATGCTCCACATGAGTCCGTCTCCGTCTCCTCTCCTCACTGAATGCCCTCCTCGGGGTCCGACCCCATTAGCAGACTCACAGCACCTGGTCCATCCTCTGTCTCTCTCTCCAGCCTTCTGCCTCCAAAACCCCGCGCATACCAATCTTCCAGATACACCAAAATCATAACAACTATCCCAATTGGTTCGTAACATCTTCTTATCATCACCTAACCCAAAACAAGCTGCTAGCGCAGAACTTTCTCAGCGTTTAACATAACAAAGAAGCCATTTTAATTGGCCTACGCAGTAACATAAAGACGTAACCCCCTTACACAGCATTCACTAAAATCAATGTTCCTTACTCAGTACATCTCAGCTTTCCTGTTTGGTTGAAGCCCAAATCAGACTGACCCTAGACACATATTGCTTATGAACAGTGACCTTCTCACTACTGAGTCACATGGCTGTTAGCAGAGTTAGCTAACGTGCCAAGTTTGTATACAAGCCCAGTGAGAGTGTTGCACAAGAATAAAACAGTTGTCAGCTGATAGCAGTCTCATTTCTGAGTCATATTGTGAGTTTGTGTCCTATTATAGACTTGAGCACATTACTTTAAACATTCATGCAGTACCGGGATATTTCATTATCACCACACGCTCAACCCTCCCCAATACTGAGGCGATCTTGCAATGGTGGTGCCTCAGGAAGGCAGTGTTCATCATTAAGGACACTCACCATTTGGGGCCGGCTCTCTTCTCATTACTACCAGCAGTGAGGAGCTGCAGGAGCCTGAAGACCCACGGTCAACATTTTAGGATCAGCTTCTTGCTCACTAATAACTCAACTAATAATAACTAATAACTGGAAGTAAATATGCCCAGCATAGCCTCCTCCTAATCTCCATTATTGTCAATAGCAGATCATCTCATATTCAGGTATATCAATCAGATGTCATGGGATGGGAGTACACATAAACTTCCACTTCCAGATCCGGCTACGCACAACAGGAGCACAAAAGAACTTCAGTGTGAATTCAAGGGCTCTCAGGATGTTTTGTCAGCTGAAGAAGAAATCCACCAGGACGACAATTCCCACAATTTGCTCCAAGCACCAAGTAGGACTATGAATGCGGAACTACAAGTATCAATGAGATAAATAAGCAGATCAAGCGTTGGTGTCACGACAGGAGACCTGTGTGTCATCGGGGGAGTTAGGATATCTGCGACTGTGTGGCTGGAGACTTGGGATCTTTGCGATCTTCAGGCACAGAGCTTGAAAAAAGTGACATAATGGGCTTTTAACATTGTAAACCAGGGAGTTGTTTGTTATGTCTCCCCGCTCTCTGGGAAAATGGAGACACCTCTTTCTCCCTTATTAAGGAAAGAGAGAACCTGTGGTATGTCAAATACTGGGTGAAACATGAAGTCTTGGAGTAATTGCAAGTCTGCGTCTTTGCTCGTGCTTTGCTCACACTTCAGTACCTGGTGGTGATGCCAATGCTTCTTTACGTAGGTGGGGGGAAGGGGGATTGTTGCTTGCAGCCACTTACGCGTGGGAGGGAGGGGAGCTGGGGGGGATTTTGGGATTCTAGTATTTAACTGTGGTTCATTCTTTGGGGCACTCCTCTGTTTTTGTGGATGGTTGCAAAGAAAAGTCATTTCAGGATGTATATTATATACATTTCGCTGACATTAAATTGTACCCTTGAACCTTTGATACCTAAAAATTGTAGCTGGCTGGTGGTGTAGTGACATCAGCTCAGGACTTCAAGGCAAGTGACCTGGGTTTGAATCCGTCCGGCTCCTTGTGCATTTTCCATCCGTGCTGAGTAGAAAGTTGAGCTAGCAACTCGTCCTCATAAAAAACAGTAAAAATGCTAAAGAAATGGCAAATTTGCCAGCCGATGCACCACAAGACATGGAGGGGAATAACAATACCTAAAAATGGAGATAATTTATCCCCCTCTTGGTGGGTAAGCAAGAGGTCATTCAAATGACTCACCCAGATACTGGACTATTTCATAGCATTACACAGAGATCTCAGCAGAAAACTATTGGTGAAATCACTGGAGTGGGACCTTTCCCAATCCATTCTGGTTTAGTATGAACACTGAACAAAGCAGACACTTGCATAATCACTATAGTCTATCATGGATTAGAGAATGGCAAAAATACTAAATAAGGGGTTGAATTTGTCTTAGATTGAGCCAGATTGAACTTTATGCCCCTTTGAATAAGAATTACAACCCCATTTACTGTCTTTGAAAATTGATTGAAGAAAGAAAACACAATTACAGCAGAAATAATTTTTAAATATTGCTAATTCACCGGACTTCAAACTATATAAGTAACAACCCTCACCTCTGTAGAGCACATCTTCACAAGACAGCACCTTAAGAAGCTGACATCCATCATTAACAGCCCTAACCATCTGGGACATACCCTCTTCTCATCGGGGAGAAAATGCAGGAGCCTGAAGACTCAGGAATAGGTTCTTCCCCTCCATCATCAGATTTCTGTACGTCCATGAATCCATGAACACTGCCTCACTATAATTATAAATATTCATTTACCATATAGTAATTTGTTCTGCCTGCAAGGTACTAGTGTCACAAAACAACACATGTCAGTAACAATAAACCTGATTCAGATTTTGATTCTGAATCTAATGAATGTTCCTCTGTATAAACTGGTTACACCATACTAAGCTGTTCTGCCCTTAATGAGATTTTGCTTCTTGAGTGTTGCTGGAGTTGGATTTATCCAATTATTGAAGAGCATTCCATCACACTCCTGATTTGTACTTTATAAATGGGAGTACTTTGGAGGCTGAGGGTGGGGGACAGAAACATGGGAATATGAGATGAGCCATTCACTGCAGAATGCAAACCTCATACCTGTCTTTGAACCACAGTAATTAAATCCATTTAAGTTCGGTTTATCTTGTTATGATCCTGGCAACTTAAGAATGTTGATGATGAGTAATGTGAGTGCTGGTAAATGTCAAGATGCAAGCTTATTAGAGATGGTGCACGTGTTTTTTGCACCTCACAGCCCAGCTCTGAAATTGCCCAGCTCTTTCACAGACTTCTTCTGCACTTGAGCAACTGCAAAGAGATTAAACATTGTTCGCTTAGTAGTAATCATCCATATCTTTGATTGTTAGGTGTGGGGGAAGGCAGCTGACATTGATTGGGTCAAGGACTTGGATATGAAGAATTGTTGAGACTGAGACAACTGGATTTCAACCATTGACCTTCCTTGTGTGAGGTAGAACTGCAGTCAAGGGAGAGAGAGTTCATTGACTTCTTTTGCTTTGAGTCTTCTTGGATATTGAGTACACATTGTTCATAAGGCACATCTGGGCTTTCTCAGATTCTGAAGAGTATTAAATAATGCATCCTTATAAATGATTTAAAATTCCATTACAATTGTTAAGATGACACTATGCAAATCAGTAAAAACTACATTGAATACATTACGGATCACTCCAACTGATTCACTGATACTGAAAATAAATCCTGTTAACAAAATCAATATTCTGGAAAAGTAACCAATTATTTTATGACTTTCCACCCTGAATTCAGGAACTGGCATAATGATATCTTACTCTGGTGATGTCAGCAGTCTATGGCTTACAAAATGGTCATTCCAGCAGTGTGAAAATAAATAGGTTAGCAGCCAATTTGAAAGACTGATCAGTCTGAATCTGCTTCCACCGGAAAAGCTGACATGAAGTCGATGGAGTGGGAAGAGACTGCATGTGGTGTGAAGGCCAAAACTGACCAGGTGACAAAATGCCTCCTTTCTGTGCTGTTAGCTCCATGTCGTATCATGTGATCTACATTTGTGCACTTTTTTTGCAAAAAGTAGCAAAAGATACTATTGAGAAATCCCATCTTACCGGTGATGAGAAGAATTTCTGTGGTTACACATATTAATAGGAGGAACAGAGGAAGTGTTGTGTGTTAGGGTTTGTAACTCCAAAGCATATAACTGATCAAAAGAAAAACATTCATTTTACTTTTGTGAGGCATAATGGTGGCATAATGATGTATGCTATTCACTTACTTTTACATATAACCCATAATGGATTATGTAAACAACAAAGAATATTTAATAAAACAATATATTTACAATGTTACTCAAATATTACTGAAATATTAAATATACAAATCTCCTTCCTGCTTAGCTATAAACTCCAACTCAATACAGAATTTTAAATTTTCCCAATTCAGCCAGAATATTTAATCACTGTGGAGGATTTCTAATTCTTGTGGGTTAACATCGTTCCTGATGCCGGGTGGTGGATCATTCTGTGGGGCAGGTGAGACTTGTGGCTGTGAAAACAATCTCAGGTCCTGGGGCATCCGTCATGGTGGTTGTAGCAGTTGACTCTGGGACTGTAGGAAGTGGTTCTTACAGATTTGCACACCTTTCTTCTCCTTTCTTCTTTCTACTCCAAGATGCTCTTGGCATCTTCTGGATGTGTTGGCATCCGGAATAGTGTATGGCAAGCTGCTTGATCTGCTGATCCTTTTCCAGACCACCAGACAAAGCTTTGTGCCAATTCTGTCATTTTGAGAATGCCTAGATGAATGGCGTGTAGGTTCTCCAACACTTCAACTCTCAGCCTATGTGGCACAACCCTCTCAATCCCCACATAAATCAAACCTCATCAAGGATAAGGTCATCCAATACTGGTAAAAATGGGAAAACTGGAATTTCCGCTGCACATTGTAGCAATTTTGGGTGGCCATGTAGACCTGAGACAGTGTGGAGTCTTTTCTGGTTTCCCTTTGGATTATCTCTGTCCTAATAAGGAATCTTTTCATTTGTGTTAGGGAGAATATGTCAAGATAAGTGTCCTCTTTAGTAAATTTTTCAGGTATTTCTTTTTCCAGGACTAAACTGGACAATCTACCAGCATTTCCATGAATATTTGTCCTCTTGAATTCGATCTTGTAATTGTGTCCTCCAAGAAACAGAGCCCATCTCTGCACTTGAGTTGCTGCTTTTAGTTTAACACCCTTCTGTGGTTTAAAAATGGACACCAGTGGTTGATGATCAGTAATGAGGTAAACTCTCTGCGACATAAATACTGGTTGAAACATTTCCCACCCCAAACCAAACTCAAGGCCTCTCTGTCAACCTGTTCATAATTTTTCTCTGCAGTGGTAAGGGAACGTGATGCAAAGGCAATGGGTGTTCATTTCCATCACTCATAGCATGTGACATGACTGCACCTATACCATAACGTGAGGCATCACAGGTAAGCTTCATTGGATGATGTGGATCATGATATGTGATTGCTGTGTCCGATATCACCATTTCCTTTGTGTTTTGGAAAGTCACCTCACACTGTTTTGTTCATTGCTATTTCTTCCAGATTTGTAATACTGAGTTCAAGGGGTGGAGCACAGTAGTTAGGCTTGGCAGGAGCCTGTTATAGTAATTGACAGATCCTAGAAAGGCCAAATTGAAATTGCCTAAGCATTGTCAGTTCAATGTTGGGCTTAATGATGCACAGAGAGATCATTTAGTTTGTGGAATCTTGCAAGAAATAATTAAAAAAACAGCTCCTAACTGAAGCACAACTCACATTTAAAAGAGCAGTTGAAATCACTGTAACAGGAATGAAAGTGAGCAGGGACAAAATTTCAATGTCTAGACAGAAATCTGCCTGGCTGAACAAATTGCATTACCGTTGTGGCAGGTGTTCATATACACCAGACCAATGCAGGTTTAAAGGCAAAACTTTCAGAAAATGCAACAAGTAGGACACATACAAAGAGCATGTCAGGCCAATAATAAGTGGACTGCACAGGGAAGAGATAAAGATAAGAAGTTAAGATACAGTTTCAATGATAACATTATCCTACATGCCGTGATGAAAAATCTGATAACGATGAGAATGACTCAGGACTGAGTAGCCTTGAGATTTACAATGTGAAGACTAAGAGGAGACAAGCAATATGGCTTACTCCAGAAGGGAATGAAACATTAATTAAAATGGATTTGGACACTGGATCATCTGTTTCAGTCATCCACAAAATGAGTTTCATGGCATTTCAAAGATACTAAACTGAAGCCTGCAGAAATCCAATGGAGAACTTACAGTGGTGAAAAGGTAACTCCTGTGGGAATAACATTCGTAACAGTGAAATACAACAACCACCAAGACACATTGGGCTTGTATGTGTTACTAACAGGAGGGCCAGCATTGTGAGCCATGATTGGCTGAGACAACTACAATTTGATTGGAGATCCATCCACAATTTGCATGTCACACCCCCTGTAATAATCAACTGAAGGTGGATTAAGAAAGGTACTGGATCATGACACAGCAGTGTTCAAGGATGGCATTGGAAAACTCAAACATATCAAGGATAAAATAGTGTTAAATGAAAATGCCACCCGCAAGTATCACAAAGCCCTTCTGGTCCCTTATACAACCCATGATAATGCAGCAGTGAGGTACATCTCATGGAGACTGAAGAATCTCTTTCCAAGGTTGAGTCCATTGGCAAGGCCAGTGCTCTCAGTTGCCAAGAAGAATAGGTTGTGGTAATTTTGAGGTTGCCATCAACACAGTACTGAAAGCCAATCAATACTCTCTGCCCGTGATAGAGGATATCTTTGCAAACATTTCTGGAGGGAAACACTTCCGCCAAGTGGACTTAGCTGAGGCCTACCTACAGATGGATACAGAAGATGATTCCAAAGTGTTTTTCACCATAAACACTCACAAAGGCAGTACTCACTACAATAGATTTATTTTTTGAGTAGCATCTGCACCTGCACTTTGGCAGAAAGCTAAGGATTAGGTGCTGCAAGGCTGCCCAGGCACTCAGTGTTACCTGGATGATATAATCGTTACTGGTAAGGATGACAAGGAACATCTCCAAAATCTCAAGACAGTGCTAAAAAGATGAGATTATGAGCCCTCAGAGTAATACGACAAATGTGAATTATTTAAACCAAGCATCGCCTACTGAGAAGCAGGACCTCCAAGGTAGTAATCTCAGGATTACTGCCTGTGCCACGTGACAGTGAGTACAGGAATAGAGTGAGGCGGAGGATAAATGTGTGGCTGAGGGATTGGAGCAGGGGGCAGGGATTCAGATTTCTGGATCATTGAGACCTCTTTTGGGGTAGGCGTGACCTGTACAAAAAGGACGGATTGAACTTGAATCAGACGGGGACCAATATCCTGGCAGGGAGGCTTGCTAAGGCAATTGGGAAGAGTTTAAACTAGAATTGCTGGGGCCTGGAAACTGAAATGAAGAGACAGAGGAAGGGGCTGTTGGCTCACAAATAGAGAAAGCTTGGAGATAGTGCCAGGGGGAGTGTAGGCAGGTGATAGAGAAGGGATGTGTTCAGACTGATGATTTGAGATGTGTCTATTTTAATGCAAGGAGTATTATGAGCAAAGCGGATGAGCTTAGAGTATGGATCAGTACTTGGAGCTTCGATGTTGTGGCCATTACAGAGACTTGGGTGGCTCAGGGGCAGGAATGGTTATTCAGAGTGCCAGGCTTGAGATGGTTTCCTTTAACATGACTAACCAAAGGACATTTCAATACAGTACATGTTGTGCAATGAAGGAAATTTTAAATAGAAATCATTGTGAATTATTTGTTAATGGGGCAGGATCACATTAGGATACAGTGGATTGTGTTGTCATTGGATTGTGGTTTGTGTTTTATTTCACAACATTGAAACCGGTTTTGAGACTAATTCTCTAAATCTGCAGTGAATGATTGATAGTTATTTTGAAAGATTTAGTTTGTGTAGAATCATGTACAAGAAAGGAAGCTGTCATTTCTAACTTTTTGACATATACGTTAGATGTCAGATCAGGAGAGATTATTATATTCTTTAAGAGTGAATTTTAGGAAATAGAATGAAAGGAATTTTCAGAGCCAAAGGAACCATTTGCATCATAGGTAAAGGTTTTATTTTTATAACCTCTTTCCATGGTGGGTCTCTGTGAACTAAAATACAAAGAAATGCTGAAGGAAGCCATTTGCTCTGCTGAATCTCTGTTGGTACTTACAGCAATCTTATCAGTTCTAGTTGCACTTAATCTTCCTGTACCTTTCCACCTGCTCAGCAAATCCCTCTGCTGCAGACCCTCTGTACTAAGAGGCAATATTGAGAAATTAATTAACCCTCATGAATGTATCTGGGATGAAAGAAGAAGTTGGACCACCCAGGAGTTGCACATTAGATCACATGGAGAATGTGCAGATTTAGCACAGACAATATCCAAAGGTCACTGGAGCTGTTCGGCTTCAGTGCTACTGTTGCATCACTCTGCTGGCTGAGTGACTGCCCAATATCAGAGCTAATATTACTGTATGTATCCCTCTGAAAAGCAATCATCACTGGAAGTCAGCAACATAACATCAAGGACCCAGTTCAGAGGCCGGAGAGAATATTTTTGCGTGACATTGTATGAGAGTTGAAGTTTTCTTCTGCCTGGAATCTTCAGTAACATGCTTTTGACATATCATTCTTACCACAATGACTAAAGTTGTTCAGGCTTTTTATTATATTTTTCTGTTGGTATGTTTTCTGGCAAAAGTAAGTTGAATTAAATGATTGAAGTTTGAACAAAAATAAGCAAATATGCAAGGGGCAAAAGGGTGACACTGCAAGCAAAAGTATTCCACATTAGATCTAAAACGAATAGAATCAATAAGATGGTAAAAAGCTAGAAGCTAATAACCTTCCAGGTTTATGCATATTGATTATTAAAATGTCATAGACAAGCACAGAAAATAAACAAAATGCTGAATGAATATTAACCTTCTTTATAGCAAGATCAAGTGCAAGGATATCCTGGTCTTGGGAACACTACTACATAAACTTAACAGGAAGATACACAATAGACACCAAAGTTTAAGTTATAACAAAGGACTACAAAGAAAGGATATATATCCTCTGCATTTAGAAGATTAAGGGTGATTTGATTGAAGGTTTAAGATATTAAAGGAACTATAGATCACTATGGGAGGAAAATGATTTATGCTGGTTGGGGAATGAAAAGCTATTATATTAAAATTAATCCCCAACTTTAGGAGAAAACCTAACAAAAGAATGATGGAAGATTGCATCGTGCAAAATCAGTTTGTAATGTTAGATCTGAGATTTTTGTTAACTGTTGATGTAATGGGTTAAAGCTGAGTAGAGTTATATTGTAGATCAATCGGTATCTTACTAAATGGCAGACCAAGGCTAAGAGGCTGAATTCCCCTGTTTCACTGCTCCTAAAGCAAAGTAGGTCACAAAGAAGACCACAGAGTTCTAGTTTCCTTAAGTTCTCTTCTCCTGGCATTGATTCTGTGCACAAATTCCAACAATTTGCTTGTGGCTTTCAGAATCAGTTTCTTAATGTTTCCTTAACTGGCAGTGTCATTGTTTATGACATACAGAACCAATGGAGGAAAATATTCTGCAATATCGATTCATTTTACCACCGGTATGGTATTTGTTTTTGGGAAGGCCTGTACCATTTCCATTGTCTACGGACACTCAAAGGCATCAGATGAATGACTTCCTTTAGAAATAAAGCTCGTTTTAATTACGGTCTCCATTTAAGTATTTATCAATGTTAGGGTTAATTCTGAAGGCCACGTAATTTATTCAGTTTTCTCAATTGGTCTGTGTAATCAGTCGGTAAGTTCAAATATACCCAAAGCTTAATTTTCTTTAGTGGCTTTCCATGTCTCTTAGATATATCTGAAAGTGAATTACGTGTAGTTAACTACTTTGGAGTTCCCAATCAGTTAATATAGAGTCAAAAATAGCAATCACTTTGCACAATCAAATGAATGGAAATTAATCTATTATCATTGGTTTTGATTGAAGGAATGCTGTTGATAGGATGCATTTTTTTTTCTCTTTGAATATAGCTATGGGTTACTAAGCATACACTTTGTGTACAAGATTGGCTGGACAGATATAAGATTGGCAATCTATTGGCAGCTTCTACAGGGAGAGGATTATGTTTGAAATTCCATTCCTCGAGGTGAAAGTCACAAGACCTGAATATCTTGGCATCTTATCTGAAAAAGAGTAGTAATGTTTGTTACATGGCCTGCTATTTTCATTTTTTCCAGATAGTAATAGCCTTACGTTCTGATATCATTCTTCTAAATCTTTACACCCCCTCCCCCACAAGAGAGTGGAAACAGGATTAGGAATAGGCCATCATATCCCTCTAGCCAGCTCTGCAATTTAATATGATTGAAGCTCAACTTCTCCAGAGCCTTCAAATCCTTTTTGTAAGCATCACAGTACCAGCCAACAAGTTGGATGTGGGCTGTTCCTGACAACAGTTTATTGGTAAAGTTGAAGTTCCTCCCCATACCTTGTTTGCACATCGAGAGGCAACCCCGCCACTTTAGTATTCGTCTGTTGTACAAGGCTGAGTTGCCAGCACTTTCTACGGATGGAAAGTGTGCAAGGAGCTGGCCAGATTCAAAGCCAGGACCTCTTGTTCCTAAGTCCGGGTGCCGAAACCACCAACACAGACATGGTTTGTTGACCTTTTTGTTAATTCCGAAAAGTCTTTGACTTGTAACTTAAGGCTCTGTTTATCTTTCCACAGAAGCTGCCCAAGGTATTTATAGCATTTTTGGTTTTTGTTTCAGATTTCCAACATCTGTAGTTGTTGTTTGATTTTCCAAACAGATACCTCAGCAATTTCTTCCAAATAAAGCAGAAAAATAGAGAGTGGAAAATAGCTCCTTATTTATAGCAGCATGGTCTCTAGGCCTGATTGTGTATCTGCATTTTTGCTGGTATATTGTTGTCACTGAACGCAGCATTTTATAATATGGAGAGCAGAATTGCACATGGTATGCAACAAGTTTCAGTGAAGTTTCAATGTAACTTTCTTAGTTATCGCTTCTGGTCCTTAAATAAACCCAAACGCATAATAAGCATTTTATCACCCTTTTAACCTGTAATGCTACTTCTAGTGATTTATGTACTTGTACTCTCAGATCCCTTTGTTCCCACACCCAATTTGGGTGCTTGTATTCTGATTTATATGTGACCTCTTTATTTTCTTTATCGCACCCTTGTCTGTGTTGATATTCATTTTGCTGAATACTTGCCCCTTCCGTGTGTTTATTAACATTGAGTTCTGTCATATCTTAGTCTTGAAATGAGATGAATTGGGAGGACTATCCGCAATTGAATTTCCTCAGGCCCCTGGAGGGAATTAAGTGTGTTTGGATATAAAGTTGTCATGCATGTGTATGTGCGATAATATTCAATCACACCAAGGGCAAATCGTTTCCATTATATAATGGAAATTTTCATCTTTTTTCTCGGAAGTAATCACAATCTAGCTGAACCTGATAATGGCTCATCTAATATTTCTAAAGTATGACTGGCCGGTGTTAATGCCTTCCTCACTGATCATTCTTGGGACAGTCTGATGGTTTAATCAGAGACTGTCCTGCTGTATTTATCTGCTGCTGTTATAGCCTATCTTGATAAACCAGAAATAGTGTTGTCATGTTCTTCACTGACAGATGCATGGCCTTGATCGAGATTACTACTTTGTTCCTGAAATATATGTTTTACTAATAATAATAACCACAGGAAATGCACTTGGTACATGTCTTTCTCTACACTCATTATACCATAATCAAATCAATGCATTCTCTTACAAGATGTCACACCGTTCATGTGTTCTCTTTAAATAATACACGCAAGTTACTGTTGAGACAGTGTTACACAGGACCCAGCCCCCTAACGTCCCATGGTAGCAAAGCCCTGGACTATGGCTTCCACACAAAGCATTTGTGGTGGTTGCACTGAGATTGTCTGTCCACCAACAGAAACTTTCAACCTGGAATGTGCTATGTGGCACCATCCCCTGCAGACATCTCCTCACACTGGAGAACCAGACCGAAAAGCACCTGGCACCGAGCTGGTGATCTTTTGGCAGCACTTGATGATTGTCTCGGTGTGATTCCTTTGGCACAGCTCATAGATCCGAACGCTCCTACAGCTTGACATTGTCACCCCTCTGATGCCAAAATCCTTCCTGATGGATTCAGTAGAAGCTTCAATACAGCGCACAAATAAGACGGAGAAGAAGAGTGGCCTTGCCTGTCTGGGATCAGACTGAGCTGCCTAGTCTCTGCCAGGTGAGTGACCGTGGTGCTCCTCTGCAGAGTGGATGAAGACATTGGTCAGCCTTGTGTCTTTCATTAGGAGTCTGGAGGTGATGTAAATTGTCCAGCTACATCAGTGTGGCAGCTTAAGTCAGAGGCCAGCATGAGGAGCCAGGATGTCATCAGCAAATTTGGGAGGACAGTCAGTCATTTGGTCTGTAGGAGCATGGGTACACACCGATGAGTATTTCTGTCATTATATCTGTCAAGGAAATGCCCACCATCCACATTGTTGACTTCAGTGGTGATGAAGTTGGCTCCAAGCCACCGAGCACCCAGGCTAGAGGTGTGGCAGTCATTGCCCCTGTTCATATTGAACACCATCATGAGTTCTGTGTTTGTTGCTGAGCTGGGACCCTTGCAGATACAGCATGTCCACCTAGACTTTGGCGAGATATACTAAAGTAGCCACATATTTCATATTACACTTCATATAGTGCATATTGATTAATGCGAAGACATATAGATTAGTAAGTTAATTGGACACATGACTGTATGGGCTTGCTGGACTGGAAGGGCCTGTTACCATGTTGTATCTCTAAATGAAAGTAAATAAGAAAAAACTTTCCTTGACTTTACCTTCCTGGCCCACAATTAATTCCTTGGTCTTACTGGCGTTGAGTGCGAGGTTATCGTTGCAACACCACTGATCTATCTCTCTCCTGTATGTCTCCCTGACGCCATCTGAAATTCTGCCAGCAATAGTTTTGTTATCAAAAGTATAGATAGTGTTTAAGCTGTGCCCAGCCACACAGTTCCGGTGTAGTGAGAGTAGAGCAGTGGGCTAAGCATGCATCCTTGAGGTGCACTGGTGTTGATTGTCAGCGAGGAGATGTTATTTCTGATCTGAACTGACTGTGGTCTCCTGGTGAGGAAGTCAGGGATCCAGTTACAGAGGGAGGTACAGAGGCCCAGGTTTTGGAGCTTGTTGATTATAACTGAGAGTATGATTGCGCTGAATACTGAACCGTAATCAATAAATGGCAGGCTAAGGTAATATTGCTATTATCTGGGTGATCCAATGCTAAGTAGAGAGCCAGTGAGTTGCATCCACTGTAGATCTAATGTACCAATAGTCAAATTGTAACAGATCCATGTCCTGGCTCAGAAAGGAGTTGGTTCTGGCCATGACCAACCTCTCAAAACACTTCATCATAGGAGATGTGAGTGCAGCTGGATGAGAGTCAATGAGGCAGCTCACCTGCTCTTCTTGGGCACTGGCATGATCGTCGTCCTTTTGAAGCAGGTGGGAACCTCAGACTGCAGCAGTGAGAGATCGAAGATGTCCTTGAACACTTCCACCAGATGGTTGGCACAGGTTTTCAGAGTCCTACCAGGCACATTATCAAGGCCTGACACCTTGCATGGGTTCACCCTTTTGAATGATGTTTTGACATTGGCCCCTGAGACTGAGATCACTAGGTTACCAGGGTCACCAAATGCTGCAGGGATTAATTTTAACACAGGTTTAATTTTATTCTCCCTTTCAATGTGTGCATAAAAGGGCATTGAGCTCATCTGGGATTGAAGCATCACAGGCATTCATAATGTAAGAGTTCACCTTGTGGGAAGTAATGGCCTGCAAACCCTACCAGAGCAGATGTGCATCCAATTCCATCTCTATCTTCAATCAGAATTGTTTTTTCACTCTTAAAATAGACTTCCATAGATCTTACCTGGACTTCTTGTATAATCCTGGATCAGCAGTATTGAATGCCACAGATCTAGCCCTCAACAGACTACAAATCTCCTGGTTCATCCATGGCTTTTTGCTTGTCTGGTATGTCTGGTATGTTCTCTGGTATGAGGCACACACTCATCCACTCAAATTTTGATGAAGTCGGTGACAACTTCGGCATATTCATTCAGATTCGAAGATGAATCCCTGAATATTATCTAGTTCACTGACTCAAACCAGTCCTGTAAACACTCCTCTACCTCCTTTGATGATATCTTCTTGGTCCTCAGCACTGGTGCTGTGGTCTTTAGTGACTGTAAACTGGGATTAGAAGTACAGCCAGGTGATTAGATTTTCCAAAATGGATGAAATGGTAGACAGTCTTGATAGTAGTAAAACAGTGGTCCAGTATGTTGGCTTCTCTGGTTCCACAGATGATGTGTTGGTGGTAGTGGTTCAGGGACTTCTTCAAGCCAGCCTGGTTGAAATTCCTCACAACAATAAGGAAAGCATCCAGGTGCTTTGTTTTGTGACTGCTGATCATAGTGCTTAGCTCCTCCAGCGCCTGCCTGACACTGGCCTAAGGTAGAATCTACACTGCCACCAGGATGATGGTGGAAAACTCCCTCAACACATAAAATTTATGACATTTGACTTCTAGATGTTGCAGGTCAGGTGAGCAGGACTGAGACAGAACTGCCAGGTCTGTGTACCACAATGAGTTAATCACAAAGCATACTCCAACTCTTCCACCTGTCCTGTCTTTGCAGAGAATGGTGAAGCCATTGGGCTGCAGCACTGCATAAGAAATAGCAGCAGTGAGCCATCTTTCCATGAAGCAAAGTAAGCAGCAATACTTAATGTCCCTCTGATACTTCAATCTTGCTCTGTTGCCTTCAATTTCATTTTTTGAGACTGTACATTTGCCAGCAATATAGTTGGGAGTGAGCGTCTAAGGCCTCTGCATTTCAGTCATACTTGTAGAACTTCCATGCTTCCGCTTTCTTAAAGGAGAAATGCATTCACAACCCAAGTTTGCCATCTGGGGTCCACCGATCTTGAGTATCAATAGATTTTTTAACCGTCTTAAAATGATGTTACTTACTGCAGTACCCAGGGCTGTGACTGTGGATTTCAGCTGTTGTAGTCCTAAATGGGATTACAGTTTCATTGGGACATCAGTTGATTGGGGCAACCACTTATTTGGGACAACGTTTAAAGATCAAAAATCAATTGGGAAAATTGCCGTGGGTCCCTCGATACATTTGGGACACTATGCCACTTAATTGGGACCGGAGACTGGTGCCAAACAGCTTCTAACTAACACAGTGGTTCCCAGCCTTTTTTATGCCATGGACCCTTACCATTACTGAGGGGTCCATGAATCCCAGGTTGGGAATCCCTAAACTTGTGTCAATCACATGCACTTGTGGCCGTTGGTTAGAGCGAACAGTTTTTAAATAGCGTCAGTTGTTGTGTGTGCTTGTGTTCAAAAAGCCAGTGATTTTTGTCACTGATGGTTGGCGAGAAGCAGAAAGATAATTCAGAACTGTTTTGGCTCACTTCAGTTTCAAGAATCCAGGCTTGGAGATGCCAGGTGGACTTCGTTTGCACGGGACATCATGACTGCTGCAGCCTCATTCACTTCTAAATGCCTTTTACACACTTGCAGCCATCATTGTAGTGCATGCAATTAGTCCCATTACCTTTCAAATCCAAGGATAGTTACAAAAATAGATCATAAGATACAATCCTGCCCTTGGATACTGTCTATATGGAACTTACACCTCCTTGCTAGCTCTCCAAGTGTGCTCTGATATTAGCATGTCAAGAATGTGTCGGGAAGATAATTGACTTCCAGATGAAAGCAAGGGACAAAAGAATCAAAAGGGGGTTGAATAATTATTAAGAGAAGAAGTTACAGGGGTGCAAGAAAATAATGGGAGGCAATAAGACTGATGAAAGTGTTCTTGTGGACTTAAATAACCAAATGGCTTCTCTCTGTGGCGTAAGCATGCTAAATTAGCCTGTTAGTTTAAGGCCTGTAGCTTAATATCCGTCTAGGGAAAAAGTTTGAAGCTATCATTAAGGAGGATATTTTGATAGAAATGGTTCTATCAGGCAGACACAGCAGGTATTCAAAGCAACACACACAAGATGCAAGAGGAACTCAGCAGGCCAAGCAGCATCTATAGAAAAGAGTAAACAGTGGATGTTTCAGGCCGAGACCCTTCGGCAGGACTGGATAGGAAGGGGAGAAGTCAGAGTAAGGAGGTGGGGAGAGGGGAGGATGAAGTACAAGGTGTCAGGTGATAGATGAAACCAAGAGTCGGGGAGGGGGCTGAAGTAAAGAGCTGAAAAGTCGATTGATGAAAGAGATACAGGACTGGACAAGGGGAATCTGATAGGAGAGGACAGAAGACCATAAAAGAAATGGAAGGGAGAGGAGCACCAGAGGGAGGTGATGGGCCGGTAGGAGATAAGGTGAGAGAGGGAAACAGGAATGGGGAATGGAGAAGAAGAGGAGGAGGCAATTACTGGAAGTTCGAGAAATCAATATTCATGCCATCAGGTTAGAACTTACCCAGATGGAAGATAAGGTGTTGCTCCTCTAACTTGAGTGTGGCCTCATCATGACTGTAGAGGAGGCCGTGGACTGACATGTTGGAATGGATATAGGAAGTAGAGTTGAAATGGGTGTTCACCAGAAGATCCAGGTTTTTCTGGTGGATGGAGCGAAGGTTCTCGGCGAAGGGGTCTCCCAATCTACATTGGGTCTTGCTGATATACAAGAGGCCACATTGTGAGCAGCTAATACAATATATGACCCCCAACAAACTCGCATGTGAAGTGTCGCCTCACCTGGAAGAACTGTTTGAGGTCCTGAAAGGTAGTGAGGGAGAGGAGCAGGTGTGACACTCATTCTGCTTGCAAGGACAAGTACCAGGAGGGAGATCAGTGACGAGGGATGAGTGGACAAGGGAGTCACATAAGGAGCAAGCCTACAGAAAGCAGAAAGTGGGAGGGGGAGAGAAAGAGATGCTTGGTGGTGGGATCCCGTTGGAGATGGCGGAAGCTACAGAGAAGTATGTGCTGAGCACAAAGGCTAATGGGGTGGTAGGTCAGGACAAGAGGAGCCCTATCCCTGGCGGGGTGGTGGGAGGGTAGGGTGAGGGCAAATGTGTGCGAAATGGAAGAGATGCGGGTGAGGGCAGCGTTGATGGTGGAGGAAGGGAAGCCCCTTTCTTTGAAGAAGGAGGGCATCTCAGTTGTTCTGGAATGAAAAGCCTCATCCAGTGAGCAGATGAAACGGAGACAGAGGAACTGGGAGAAGGAGATGGCATTTTGCCAAATGGCAGGGTGGGAGGAGGTATAGTCCAGGTAGCTATGAGAGTCAGAAAGTTTATAAAAATTATCAGTAGATAGGCTGTCTCCAGAGATAAAGACAGAAAGATTGAGAAGGGAGAGAGAGGTGTTGGAAATTAAATAAGTAAGTTTGAGGGTGGGGGGAAGTTGGAGACAATGTTGATGAAATTGATGAGCTCAGCATGGGTGCAGGAAGCAATACCAATGCACTTGTCGATGTAGCACAGGAAGAGTTGGGGAGAAATGCCAGGGTAGGCTTGGAACATGGGCTGTTCCACATAGCTGACAAAAAGGTAGCCATAGCCGGGCCCCATGCGAGTGCCCATGGCTACACCTTTGGTCTGAAGGAAGTCAGAGGAGCTGAAGGAGAAATTATTGAAGGTGAGGACTAATTTTGCCAGACGGAGAATAGTGCTGGTGAAGGGGGACTGGTTGGGTCTGTTGTCCAGAAAGAAGCAGACAGCTTTAAGGCCCTCCCGATGGGGGGTGGAATTGTATAGGGACTGGACATCCATAGTGAAAATGAGATGATTGGTGCCAGGAAACTTAAAATCATTGTAAAGATCAAGAGCAAGTGAAGTGTCATGGATGTTAGTAGGAAGGGACCTACTGAATCAGGGGGGATAAAACAGAGTAGAGGTAGGTGGACACCTTCAGTGGGGCAGGAGCAAGCAGAAACAATGTGTCTACTCACACAGTGAGGTTTATGGATCCAGCAGGTATTCATGAAGGGTAGATCCTGTTTGACAAACTTACTGGAGTTTTTGGAGTATATAATGAGCACAGAGGATAGAGTGGACAGGCAGATGCTCTATAGTTGGATTTCCAGAAGGCATTCAATATAAAAGACATCCATAATATAAGGATGCATGGAGTTGGGGATAATGTGTTGGCATGGATAGAGGATTGGTTAACAAGTAGAAGGCGGAGTTGGGATAAATAATTGTTTCTTTGATTGGCGGTCAGTGGTGAGCGGAGAGATGCAGAGGCTGATGCTATGCCCACAGTGTTTATGATACACCTAAATAATTTGGAGGAGGGATCGAGTGTTGAGTATCTAAGCTTGCTGATGACACTGAATTGAGTGGAAAAGCAGACTGCGCAGAGGATGCGGAAAGACTGTAGGGAGATATAGATATGTTACTGAGTGGGCAAGGATCTGACAGATGGAATACAATGTCGCTAAATGCAAGGTCTGTCACATCTGTGAACTCTTGCAGGTGGGCAAATGAAAAAAGTCACCATCATGCACATGAAAATTCACATTCCCGCCAATCTAGGCTTCTTGATAATTGTATTTAACTCCCTTTCTTTCGTTTCAGCCTTGTCAAGTCTTGACCCAAGCACAGTGACAACAACATTCCCTGATTACCTTACTCCACAACTGAAGAAAAAAAAAAATCACTGCTTTAAATTGACGTTGTAATAGAGCAGTATTAATTTTGTACCAAGTTACTGCTTCCAAGCCACAGCGATGGTGATGGCATTGGTTTTTAGTTTGAGAGATTTAGTTAGTGGCCCTATTAGCCTGGTGTTTTTTCTTTGTTCTGTACATTTCTTATTAAAACTCAGAGAACTGTTCATTCTGCTTCTGTGCCTCTCCCTCTGCACATGGGTCATTGCTGAACTTGTGTCAGCAAGACTTGGCCGATCAAAATGGACCCAACGGAGAGAGAACAGCTGAAATTGTTGCTCAGGTGGAGGAGGGATTAAAGTCAGTGGAGGTTAGGTTGGCAGAAATGGCTCACGCAGTATGACAACTCTCAGAGCAGCAAGCCCAGTCCAAGCTGGAAGAACTGGTATCCGCATCGTAGTGATGGTTCAGCAACTCACAAAGGATGGCCAGAATCTGCTGGCAGCAATTACTGTTCTCAGTGTCGCTATTTACGCAGCTCGATACAGGGACATCTCTGGTTCCAGCACCAGCACCTTCTCCACCTTTGTCTACAGAAGTCTCATTAGCCTCAGCCACTAGTGCCCTGGTTCCCTTGGCTGCTTCCAGACCTAAGCCAAGCATCCCTCCACCAGGCAGATACGCTGGTGGCCCCGATGGTTGCAGAACCTTTACTTCCCAGAGTGAGCTGACTTTCCAAACCCAGCCAGGTTGCTTCAGTGATGATACATGTGAACTGCCTTATATTCAAAGTTCAAAGTAAATTTATTATCAAAGTATACACATGCCACTATGTACAACCCTGAGGTTTATTTTCATACACAGTAGATTCAAGAAACACGATAAAATCAATGGAAGACTACATCCAGCAGGTCGGACAAACAATCAATATGTAAAAGACACTAAAATGTGCAAATACAAAAGGAAAAAATAATAATAATAAACAAATAAGCAATAAATATCAAGAACGTGAGATGAAGAGTCCTTGAAAATGAGTCCATAGGTTGTGAACTGTTGTTCAGTGATGGGGTTAGTGAAGTTATCCTCTTTGGTTCAAGAGCTTGATCGTTGAGGGGATAATAACTGTTTCTGAACCTGGTGGTGTGAATCCTGAGGCGTCTGCCGGGTTTCCCCTCCTTTATTGTAGATGCTGCCCTCACCTGCATCTCCTGGTCATCCGCATTCACCCCATCTTCCCACTACTGTTACAGGGATAAAATTCCTCTTGTCCTAATCTACCATCCCATGAGCCTTCACATCCAGGACCTCATTCTGCACAGGTCCGACACGAGATCAGAGTGTGCGATGATCGGGACACCCTGGATGACCTGGTAAACCTAGCCATTCGAACTGACAACCGGGCAGCTGAGTGCCACAGAGGGAGAATGTCCTGAGTTTCCTACTCATCAGATTATCCCTCGTGTATACCCTCTCTCTCTCTCATCTCCCAGTACATAGTCTGCTGAGGGGTGCATGAAGCTGGGGGATGGGGGGCTGTACCTATCTCAGGAGGAACGTGACTGGCACAGAAGGGCAGGATGCTGCCTCTCCTGTGCTGCTCCAGGGCACTTACAGGCATTATGTCCCAAGCACCAAGTATTGGAGGAGACTTGTCAACAAGAAGGGGAACTCTGATGGGTTGATGCTCTCTGCAAGCATCTTCTGCTAATCAGGTAATGCTCCTAGTTTCCTTGTCATGGGGCTCCCTGACGCTAAGCTTCACGCACATTAATTCTGGGGCAGCTGGGAACCTCATGGATATCTCTCAGGCTCAAAGATGGGCCATTCCCAGTCAACAAATGAGAGGGAATATTTATATTAAACCGGGTATTCGTATTAAACCAGAAAACCAGGTCTGATTTGCGGAGGGCTACTTCAAGGGTAAAGAGACAATTTTGAATGAGGTTGGAGGCGACATCGGTTATACGACAACTCTGGCAGGGTTTGCAAGACATTACTTCCTACAAAGCGAAACCCAGTAGCATGAATGGCAACGATGTTTCACTACCAGATGAACTCATCACCTTCTATGCCCCTTTTGAAAGGGAGAATGTGAAGGTGTGAAGATCCCTGCTGCACTCAATGACCCTGTGATCTCTGTCTCACAGGCCGACGTTAGGCTGTCTTTAAAGAGGGTAAACCTTCGCAAGGTGGAAGGTCCTGACTGAGTACCTGGCAAGGCTCTAAAGATTTATGTCAACCAACTGGTGGGACTCTTCAAGGACATTTTCACCCACTCACTGCTACAGGCAGAAGTTCCCACTTGCTCAAAATGACAACAATTATACCAGTGCCTAAGAAGAATAATGTGAGCTGCCTTAATGACTATCACCCAGAAGGACTCACATCTACAGTGATGAAATGCTTTGAGAGGCTGGTCATGCCTAGACTGAACTCCTGTCTCAGCAAGGACCTGGACCCATTGCAATCTGCCTTTCGCCACAATAGGTCAATGGCAGATGCAATCTCAATGGCTCTTCACATGGCTTTAGACCACCTAGAGAACACAAACACCTATGTCAGGATGCTGTTCATCACGAATAGTTCAGCATTCAACACCATCATTCCCACAATCCTGATTGAGAGGTTGCAGAACCTGGGCCTCTGTACCTCCCTCTGCAACTGTATCCTCAACTTCCTCACCGGAAGACCACAATCTGTGCGGATTGGTGATAATATCTCCTCATCTCTGACAATCAACACTGGTGCACTTCAGGGATATGAGCTGAGCCCACTGCTCTACTCCCTCTATACACATGACAGTGTGGCTAGGCATAGCTCAAATATCATCTATAATTTTCTGATGATACAACCATTGTTGGTCGAATCTCAGGTGGTGACGAGAGGGCATACAGGAGTGAGATATGCGAACTAGTGGAGTGGTACCTTAGCAACAACCTGTCACTCAACGTCAGTAAGACGGAAGAGCTGATTGTGGACTTCAGGAAAGGTAAGACAAAGGAACACATGCCAATCCTCATAGAGGGATCAGAAGTGGAGAGAGTGAGCAGTTTCAAGTTCCTGGGTGTCAAGTTCTCTGAGGACATAACCTGGTCCCAACATATTGATGCAGTCATAAAGAAGGCAAGACAACGACTGTACTTCATTAGGAGTTTAAAGAGATTTGACATGTCAAAACATACACTCAAAAACTTCTATAGATGTACCATAGAGAGCATTCTGACAGGCTGCATCACTGTCTGGTACACGGGGGCTACTGCACAGGACCAAAAGAAGCCACAGAGGTTTGTAAATTTAGTCGGCCTACAAAATACCCAGGACATCTTCAAGGAGTGGTGTGTCAGGAAGTCAACGTCCATTATTAAGCACCTCCAGCACCCAGGACATGCCCTTTTCTCACAGTTACCATCAGGTAGGAGGTACAGAAGCATGAAGGCACACACTCAGTGATTCAGGAACAGATTCTTCCCCTCTGCTATCTGATTCCCAAATGGACATTGAACCCGTGAACACTACCTCATTTTTTAAAATATATATTATTTCTGTTTTTTGCACGATTTTTAATCTATTCAATATATGTATACTGTAATTGATATATTTATTTATTTATTATTATTATTTTTCTCTTCTTCTATATTATGTATTGCATTGAACTGCTGCTGCTAAGTTAACAAATTTCAGGACACATGCTGGGGATAATAAACCTGATTCTGATTCTGATGTTAAGGCTGTGGATTGTCGGCATCTGGGCACTGGAAAGATCCACCTTTCTACAGTCCTTCCCCAACATGTGCTAGAGGGCAACCATAGGGAACAGCTCTGTCTCCATCTTGTCGATTCATCTGAGCTGCCACGGTGTTTGCCCTTCCCTGGCTCTCTCGACGCAACCTACGGATAGATTGGTTGCTAAAGACACTCTAAGAATGTGGACCGGCATAGATCTGTGTCTAACTCAAGCCTCTCTCACTGAATCCCCTCCAAATCCAACTGCTAATGTGGACCTGTCTGGTGTTCCAACTGAATATGCTGACCTTCGTGAGGTCTTCAGTAAGAGGAAGACCACCTGCCCGCCTGCACACCAGCCACACAACCACACCACTGACCTCCTAACAGGTACTAGTCTTCCTTGGGATCAGCTATTCCCTCTCTCGTCCTGAAACTATGCCATAGACAAATACATCAAGGGTTTAGGATTCATTCATCCATCTTCATCACCAACAGGGGCGGACTTCTTTTTTGTAAGCCAAAGAGATGGCAGGCTGCATCCCTGCATTGATTATCGGCCCCTCAACAACATGATGGTGAAGAACTGCTACCTCCTTCTCCTGTTTACACCTGCATTTGAACATCTCCAAGGAGCATATATATTCTCTAAGATAGATCTCGCCAATGTGTATAATCTGGTTCGAATCCAAGACGGGGATGAATGGAAGACTGTTTTTCAGGCCCTGGTCAACGATATGCTCTGCAACAACTTGAAGCAGTTTGTTTTACTATATTTGGGCAACATTCTTGTCTATTACTGCTCTCCCGCATGTCCAGCATGTCCAGAGGGTTCTCAGGTGGCTTCTCAAGAACAACCAGAGAAGTGTGAGTTCCATAAAGAGCAGGTGTCATTCTCGGGCTACATCCTCACCCCTTCCAGTGTTCAAATGGATCCATGTGAAGTCCAGCCAATCACAGAGTGGTCTGACCCATTGACGGTCAAACAGGTCCGGCACTTCATGGAGCTTACATGGAGCTTTTATCACCACTTCATCAAAAACTTCAGTTCTATCACGGCTCCCATAAATGCACCATAAAAGGCTTCTGCAGGATTCGAAAGGACACGTGAAGCTGGTCAAGCATTCTCAGAGCTAAGGAGATGTTTCCCCACTGCCCCACTGCGGCAACATCCAGACCCATTCTGTCCATTCATCGTCAAGGTTGATGCGTGAGACATCAACATTGGAGCTGCACTCTCTCAGAACATTTCTGTAGATAGTTTGGTGTGTCCCTGTGCGTTCCTGTTGTTTGTCTCCTGCAGAATATAACTATGATGTAGGAAACCTTGAGACATGGCAACATTAGTTTGAGGGAGCACACTTCCTGGTATGGACAGATCACAAGAACCTCTCCTATATTTGTGATGCCAACCGACTCAGCTCCTGCCAAGCCATTGGCTCTCTTCTTCACATGGTTTAATTTCACTCTCACCTACCATCCTGGCAGCAAGAATACCAAGGTTGAAGTTCTCTCCTGCCAGTTTGACATTGCTGAGGACATTGCCAATCCAGAGTCAGATCTCCCCCACACATGCATAGTGATTTGGAGAGCAGAAACACAAGGTGAGAGTTGCCCAACGGTTGGCTCCAGGTCTAGTTAGCATTCTCTCAACTCACTGTTTGTCCCTTCAAATATGTGCCCCAGAATGTTGGAGTGGGGTCACTATTCCCATCTAGTTGGACATCCCGGATTCAATAGTCCATGGAATTTATAAAGAGATGATTTTGGTGGCCATCTCTGTCCCAAGATATCCACAACTTCTTCTCTGCCTGTCCCATTTGTGCCCAAACCAAGATGTCATGCCAGTGCTCTGCTGGTCTACTCTTCCTGCTGCTTGTGCCTCGCCTCCTGGGTCCCACCTCTCAGTAGATTTCATCCCTGGTCTGCCTCTGTCAGATAGGAACACTACCGTTCTGGTAGCTGTGGACTGGTTCTCTAAAGCTGTCCACTTCATTGGTCTCTCCAAGTTTCCATCAGCTCATGAAACTGCCATCCTCATGGTTCAGCAGGTGCTCAGGATGCATGGTTTTCCTCAGGACTTGGTGTTTAATCGAGGACCACCATTCATGTCACATTTTTGGAAGAATTTCTGTTCTCTTTTGGGAGCCACATCCAACCTCTCATCAGGTTTCCACCTCCAATCTAATGGCCAGTCTGAGAGGGTGAATCAGGAGCTGGAGACAACTCTGTGCTGCCTTGTCTCTTTCAACTCCACAATGTGGAGCTCCTCAGTTGTTTGGGCAGGGACTGCGCACAGTAACCTCCAGTCATCCTCCACGGGCATGTCCTCCTTTGAATGCCAAAAGGGGTTCCAACCTCCACTCCTCCCTAACTAGGAGTTTGACATGGGAGTCACTGCAGCTCAGCAGTTGGTCCAAAGCTACCACACGTGGAAACAGGCCAGAGCATCTATGCTCTGTACTAGGAAACAATATGCCAGGCTGATCATCTCTGCCAACAGGTGAGGCCTCTCAAGCCAGGAGAAAAGGCTTGGCTGGTGACTAGAGACCTTCCTTTGAGAGTAGACAGCTGCAGGTTTGCCTTAGGCCATGTGGGACCATTCGTAGTCGAGAAGACTATCAACAGAGCCTCTTAATCAGAATCAGGTTTACTATCACCGGCATGCATCATGAAATTTGTTAACTTAGCAGCAGCAGTTCAATGCAATACATAATATAGAAGAAAAAACAAACAAATAAATAAATCAATTACAGTATATGTACATTGAATAAATTAAAAATATGCAAAAAAAGAAAGAATATATATTTAAAAAGTCAGGTAGTGTTCATGGAATTGGATGGCTAAGAGGAAGAAGCTGTTCCTGGATTGTTGAGTGTGTGCCTTTAGGCTTCTGTACCTCCTAGCTGATTGTAACAGTGAGAAAATGGCATGCCCTGGGTGCTGGAGGCCCTTAATTATGGACGCTGACTTTCTGAGATGCTGCTCCTTGAAGATGTCCTGGGTACTTTGTAGGCTAGTACCCAAGGTGGAGCTGACTAAATTTACAACCCTCTGCAGCTTCTTTCAGTCCTGTGCAGTAGCCCCCGCATATCAGACAGTGATACAGCCTGTCAGAATGCTCTCCACAGTACATCTATAGAAGTTTTTGAGTGTTTTTGTTGACATACGAACTCTCTTTAAACTCCTAATGAAGTATAGTCACTGTCTTGCTTTCTTTATAGCTGCATCAATATGCTGGGACCAGGTTATTCCTTCAGAAATCTTGACACCCAGGAACTTGAAACTCTCTCCACTTCTGATCTCTTTATGAGTCTTAGTGTGTATTCCTTCGTCTTAACCTTCCTGAGGTCCACAATAAGCTCTTTCGTCTTACTGACATTGAGTGCAAGGCTCTGATAGACTACTGTAAGTCTACTGTCATCAATGAAGACTCACCCAACTTTCCATGTTTTCCAGCTCAAGCCAGTGATTTCCACTCCCCCATCCTCTCTGCTAGGTGGATGGGTCCCTGGTCTATTCTGTGTGGCACATCCTGGCATCTTCTGGTGTCCAGTACCTCATGGATTGGGAAGAGTGTGACCCAGAGGAACATCCTTGGGTTTCAGCTTGACTCATCCTGGACAAGTCTCAAGTGGGTACAGGCCTCTGGCACCTTGGCAGCTGTACCCTGTTACAACCATGGACACTGCCTTGGAATCTGGACACTCTCGCAGGCTGGCAGCTGGAAGAAGTTGGCAATCATGGACGTAAGAATGCACATTCCACCAACTTGTGTTTCTTGGTCATTGTATTTAACTTCCTTTTCTTTGCATTCTGTCTTGTCAAGTCTTGACCGAAGCACACTAATGGCAATGCTCCCTGTTTACCTTACTGCATGTTCTTGGAAGGAAAGTTATTAATTTAGAATGATGCTGTAAAAGAGTGGTATTAATTTAGTATTAAGTTACTGCTTCTGAGCCTCAGTGACATCATTAGTTTTTAGGTTGAGAATTTGAGTTAGTGGCCCTATCGGCCTAGCGTTAATTAATTTTTTTTTCTTTGTTCTGTGCAGTTCTTATTAAAACTTAGTAAGCTGTTCATTCCTCTTCTGAATCTCTACCTCTGTACTTGAGCCATTGTTGAACTGGTATTAATGTCATCTGCTTTAGAAGGGAAAATAGAAGATCAGATTATTATTTAAATGGTGGACGATTACAGCATGCTGTTGTGCAGAAGGACTTGGGAATTCTTGTGCAGGAATTGCAAAGGGTTTCTGTGCCAGTGCAAGAGGTTCTCAAGAAGGCAAGTGGAACGTTGGCCCTCATTGCTACAGGGATCAATTTTAAGAGCAGGAAGGATATGCTGAAACCGTACAGGGTACTACTGAGGCCATACCTGGCGTACTACAGACAGCTCTGTTCATCTTACTTGGGAAAAGTGGTACTGGCTTTGGAGGCGGTGCGAGGTGGTTCATCAGGTTGCTTCTGGAGATGAGGATGTTAGCTTATGAAGAGAGATTGAGTTTCCCAGGATGCTGACTGCAATTCGGAAGAATGAGAGGGGACCTTATATAAACAAGTAAAATTTTGTAAGGGATAGATGAGATGGAAGTAGGAAAGTTGTTTGCGCTGATAGATGAGACTAGAACTAGGGGCTGTAGCCTCGAGGTCCAGAGATAAATACATAGACAGAGATGAGGAGATACAGCTTTTCCCAGAGAGTAGTGAATCTGTGGAATTCTCTGCACAGGGAAGAGGGCATGTCATTAAATATCTTTAAGACACAGTAGATAGACTTTTTGCATGGCAGGGGAATTAAGGGTTAAGGGGAAAAGGCAAGAAGGTGGAGTTGAGTCCACAACCAGATTGGCCATGACCTTGATTCTTTCATGTATTCTTTCATGTATTTCTTGTGTTCTCATGTAAATACATTATTTTTGTTAAATCTGGGACTAGATCCAGCTTGGGAAACAAAGAAAATATTCAAGTGTCCAGAACACGGACAGAGAGGAGGTGTGTATGGGCATTGCTAAAAATGGTCAGTGATATAGAGTTTGAGGCTGATGGTTCAGTTAGTACTCAGAGAGTTGGGGAGGGGGTTGGGTTATTACAGGGGAATGATGGGGTTCAAAGGAAAGAGTGAAGTATGAGATCTTATCCTGGACTGGGAAATATGTTGCTGTTCCTTCATCGCCACTGGGTCCAAATCCTGGAATTCTCTCTAACTGCAATGTATGCAGGTAGGAGGAGGACATGAGCCACTCCCCATCGAAGAAGCAGAGGTGGAGGGGGTTAGCAACTTTAAATTCCTGGATGTTACTGTTTCAGAGGATCTGTGTTTGGCCCAACATGTAAGTGCAATTGCAAAGAAAGCACAGTAGTGCCTCTACTTCCTTAGGAATCTGCGGGGACTCAGCATGACATCTAAAACTTTGAAAAACTGCTAATAGATGTATAGTGGAGAGTATATTGGCTGGCTGCATCACAGCCTGGTAAGGAAACACCAATGCCTTTGAATGGAAAATCTACAAAAGGTAGTGGATTCAGCCAAGTACTTCAAGTGTAAAGCCCTCCCAACCATTGAGCACATCTACGTATAACACTGTTGTTGGAAAGAAGCATCCATCTTCAAAGATCACCACCACCCAGGCCATGCTCTTTTCTTGCTGTTGCCATCAGGTAGAGGGTACAAGAGCCCCAGGACTCGAGCCACCCACCAGATTCAACCATCTTGACAATCAGGCTCTTGAACAAAAGGGGATAACTATATTCACTTGCCCATCCATTGAGATGTTCCCACAATCAATGATCTCACTTTAAGGACTCTTTATCTCATGTTTTCATTATGTATTTGTTATTTATTTATTTGCATCTGCACATTTTGTTGTCTCCTGCACTCTGCTTAATCTTTCTTTGATTCTGTTACAGATTTGCTAAGTATGAACCTCAGGATTGTATATGGTGACATTTACGTACTTTACTGATAAAACTTACTTTGAACTTTGAACCTATTGAGTTGCCTCCCACTGTGAGACAGTAGCCTGCTCTCTTTATAGATACTGTGGTCTTTATTTACTCATTGTTGCTTCTAGGAGCTACATTTGAACAGCTCGAAGGCTGATTCTCATTTGTATTAGTGGATACCATCTCATAACTTTTGAATAAAGATGCTATTTCCCAATGAGTTGCAATATATTGATGGAACAGTGCATGATGAATCTGACACACCTGACAATAAATCATAGAATCTGGCGATGCTGTTTTGTAAATCGTAAAATGCAGAATTATGATCTTGATGGCATTCATAACAACATTTTGATAATAAATTTACTTTGAAATTCGATTTACCACAATATTCAGTGCTAATTAAATTAAGCAAATGTGGGAAAGCAATATCAAGACAAGAGAACTCGCTAATGATTTTCATAATTTTAAAATTAACCAGATAAAATAACTTTTGAAACAAAATGTCTATGAAAATTTTGACTATGCCCAACCTACATGAATGCCTCTATTGTTTTGTTAGAATTTTTGTGATCCTTAAAACAATAGCTTCAATTGTGATTGATCACCAATTATCAATATCTTAAACCATCAGCACTGCTCAAATGTTGATTCTTAATATTCTCAATTTTAAATGTTTCCATATCTTTAACAACAAAACCTTACACTCTGGAAGTCATCATTAAACCTCACTGCCTTTCTTTCCTCCTTTAAGATACTTCTTAAAGTCAATCCTTTTGAGCAAATTCCCCATTATCTCCTTCTGTATTTCAGTGTAAAGTTTTAGTTTGATAATTGGGTTAGAATGCATTGCTTGCTGGTCGGTGGGCCATTAAGGAACAAGCTAGCTCCATCTAAAGATTCAGAAGATACTGAACTGAAGTTCAAAAGAAAATACTGGAAATACTCTCCAGGAATTGTTTTTATTTCGGATTTCCAGATTTAATGATTTGTTTTGCATTACAATTACCAAATTGAGAGTTTAGTACCGAGCCCCTGAACTTTAAATCTGTTATGTTAGAGTGGCCCCAATTTACTTGTGTGGGAAAGGTCAGAGAAACTGCATTATTTATTTTGCCTTATTTTAATTAAATCATCACTTTTAATTAAATTCATAAGTCATAAACTTCTGAAAATTACCTTTTAAATTGTTTTAAGACCATAAGATATAGGAACAGAATTAGGCCATTTGGCCCATCGAGTCTACACCACTTCATGGTTGATCCAATTTTCCTCTCAGTCTCAATCTCCAGCCTTATCCCCATATTCCTTCATGCCCTGACCAATTGAGAATCTATCACACTCTGCCTTAAATATACATTAAGTCTTGACCTCCACAGTTGCCTGTGGCAAAGAATTCCACAAATTCACCACCCTCTGGCTAAAGAAATTCCTCCTCATCTCCATTCTAAAAGGACACTCCTCTATTCTGAGGCTGTGTCTCATGGTCTTAGATTCTCCCACTATAGGAAACATCCTCTCCACATCTACTCTATCAAGGCCTTTCAGCATTTGATAGGTCCCAACACAGACCCTTGTGGAACACCACATCACCAGCAGCCAGTCTGACAAGGCTCGCTTTATACCCATTCTTTGCCTCTCGTCAATCAGTCACTGCTTTATCCATGCTAGAATCTTTCCTGTAATACAATGAGCTGATAGCTTGTTAAGCAGCCTCATGTGTGACACCTTGTCAAAAGCCTTTTGAAAATCTAAAAACACAATATCAACTGATTCTCCTTTGTCTATCTTGTATGTTATTTCTTCAAAGAATCCCAACAGATTTGTCACAAGATTTTCCCTTGAGGAAACCATGCTGACTACAGCCTATTTTATCATGTGCCTCCAAGTATCCTGAGACCTCATCCTTATTAATCGACTCCAATATCTTCTCAACCACTGAGGTCAGACTAACTGGCCTATAGTTTCCTTTCTTCTGCCTCTCTCTCTTCTTGAAGAGTGGAGTGACATTGGAAATTTTCCAGTATTCCAGAACCATTCCAGAATCTAGTGATTCTTGAAAGATGATTACTAATGTCTCCACAATCTCTTCAGCAACCTCTTTCAGAACCCTGGGGTGTACACTATCTGGTCCAGGTGACTTATCTACCTTCATACCTTTCAGTTTTCCAAGAACCTTCTCTCTAATAATGGTAACTTCACACCCTTCATGCTCCCTGACACCTGGAACTTCCACAATGCTGCTAGTGTCTTCCACAGTGAAGTCTGATGCAAAATACTTATTCAGTTCATCCGTTGTTTCATTGTCCATCATTACTACCTCTCCAGCATCATTTTCCAGTGTGCATTTTATATCTCCTATTATAATTTGTAGGCCACATCCTTACTACTGTTTGGCAGGGGGGTCTGTATACAACTCCCATCAGGGTCTTTTTACCCTTGCAGTTCCTTAGTTCTATCCACAATGATTCAACACCTTCCGATCCTATGTCACCTCTTTCTAATGATTTGATTTCATTTTTTATGTACAGAACAATGCCGCCCCCTCTGCCTTCCTGCCTATCCTTTTGTACAATGTGTATCCTTGGACATTAGGCTGCCAGCTTTAATCTTTCAGCCATGATTCCATGATACCTACAACATCATACCTGCCAATCTGCAACTACACTGTTAGTTCATCTACCTTATTCTGTATACCTTATTCTTTATTTTGTATTATATGTGGGATAATTTAACTTACAAATATTCCTGTATATCTCTGATGTTCAGAGACATTTAGAAACAGTGGAGATGGCCTTGGTCAGAAGGCCATTAGGTCAGTTGAGATGGGACATGAGTTTGCAGGCCTGAGGTCTATTTGTTGTTCGTAGGTTGATTTTTGCAACAAAAGTTCAAGGCTGATGACAACCACATAGTTACAAAGAAGTCACTCTGCAATCATCCTAGAGGAGGTGAAAGCAAGGTGCAGGCTGGAACCCTGCTATTAATATCTTGTTCAAGCTGCTGCTATATTGCTGTAGCTTTCACAAAATATCAATCTGGGGTTTAAATAAAATTTGATCTGGGGGCGGAAGGCATCCAATGATGCCCTGGATTTTACCTGTGATTCTCTCAAATAATCCTGCAGTCCTGAAATCTGTCTTTTTTTTAACCCTATTAAGACTTAGTTGGCAAAGCATTTTATAATATCAAACTGCACATTTCACTTAAGGGATATAGCTTTCAGTAGCTGAACTGAAGGTTTTGATATTCCTGATGTACAAGTTATTCAACTTTAAGCCAGTCGTCCCAAGTGCATCTAGAATACCCCGTTTACTTGTTTGGGAAATTAAGTGGACAGAGTGTATTGCTTCTGTGTACTTTGTTTGAATTAAAATTAATACTTTTATTTAAGTTCACAAGCTAGTTGTGTTTTCACATCACTTAAGACTTGCTGTTTATTTTTAGAACATAGAACATAGAATAGTATAGCTCAGTACAGGCCCTTCGGCCCACAATGTTATGCTGACCTTTAAACCATGCCTCCCATATACCTGTCTAGGTCGGGCAGCATCTGTGGAAACGATCAGTCAATGTTTCGGGCTGGAACCCTTCGTCAGGACCGAAGAGGGAAGGGGCAGAGGCACTATAAAGAAGGTGGGGGGAGGGTGGGACGGAGAAGTCTGGTAGGTGCCAAGTGAAAAACCAGTAAGGGGAAAGATAAAGGGGTGGGGGAGGGGAAGCAGGGAGGGGATAGGCAGGAAAGGTGAAGAAGGAATAGGGGAGAACACGATGGGTAGTAGAAGGAGGCAGAACCATGAGGGAGGTGATAGGCAGCTGGGGGAGGGGCACAGTGAAACTGGAATGGGGGAAGGGAGGGGTGGGAATTACTGGAAGTTGGAGAATTCAATGCTTTGACCCCAGCATCTGCAGAGTAACTTGTGCTTGTAATATACCTGTCTAGTAGTCTCTTAAATTTCACTAGTGTATCTGCCTCCACCACTGACTCAGGCAGTGCATTCCATGCACCAACCACTCTGAGTAAAAAACCTTCCTCTAATATCCCCCTTGAACTTCCCACCCCTCACCTTAAAGCCATGTCCTCTGGTACTGAGCAGTGGTGCCCTGGGGAAGAGGCGCTGGCTATCCACTCTATCTATTCTTCTTAATATCTTGTATACCTCTATTATGTCTCCTGTCATCTTCCTTCTCTCCAAAGAGTAAAACCCTAGCTCCCTTAATCTCTGATCATAATGCATACTCTCTAAACCAGGCAGCATCCTGGTAAATCTCCTCTCTACCCTTTCCAATGCTTCCACATCCTTCCTATAGTGAGGCGACCAGAACTGGACACAGTACTCCAAGTGTGGGCTAACCAGAATTTTATAGAGCTGCATCATTACCTCACGACTCTTAAACTCTATCCCTCAACTTATGAAAGCTAACGCCCCATAAGCTTTCTTAACTATCCTATCTACCTGTGAGGCAACTTTCAGGGATCTGTGGACATGTACTCCCAGATCCCTCTGCTCCTCCACACTACCAAGTATCCTGCCATTTACTTTGTACTCTGCCTTGGAGTTTGTCCTTCCAAAGTGTACCACCTCACACTTCTCTGGGTTGAATTCCATCTACCACTTCACAGTCCACTTCTGCATCCTATCAATGTCTCTCTGCAATCTTCGACAATCCTCTACAAAACTATCCATGACACCACCAACCTTTGTGTTGTCTGCAAACTTGCCAACCCACCCTTCTACCCCAACATCCAGGTCGTTAATAAAAATCACGAAAAGTAGAGGTCCCAGAACAGATCCTTGTGGGACACCACTAGTCACAACCCTCCAATCTGAATGCACTCTCTCCACCACGACCCTCTGCCTTCTGCAGGCAAGCCAATTCTGAATCCACCTGGCCAAACTTCCCTGGATCCCATGCCTTCTGACTTTCTGAATAAGCCTACCGTGTGGAACCTTGTCAAATGCCTTACTAAAATCCATATAGATCACATCCACTGCACTACCCTCATCTATATGCCTGGTCACCTCCTCAAAGAACTCTATCAGGCTTGTTTGACATGATCTGCCCTTCACAAAGCCATGCTGACTGTCCCTGATCAGACCATGATTCTCTAAATGCCCATAGATCCTATCTCTAAGAATCTTTTCCAACAACTTTCCCACCCAGACGTAAGGCTCACTGGTCTATAATTACCTGCATTATCCCTACTACCTTTTTTGAACAAGGGGACAACATTCGCCTCCCTCCAATCCGCAGGTACCATTCTCGTGGACAATGAGGACATAAAGATCCGAGCCAGAGGCTCAGCAATCTCTTCCCTCACCTTGTGGAGCAGCCTGGGGTGTATTCCGTCAGGCTCCGGGGACTTATCTGTCCTGATATATTTTAACAACTCCAACACCTCCTCTCCTTTAATATCAACATGCTCCAGAACATCAACCTCACTCATATTTTCCTCACCGCCATCAAGTTCCCTCTCATTGGTGAATACTGAAGAGAACTATTCATTGAGGACCCTGCTCACTTCCACAGCCTCCAGGCACATCTTCCCACCTTTATCTCTAATCGATCCTACCTTCACTCCTGTCATCCTTTTGTTCTTCACATAATTGAAGAATGCCTTGGGGTTTTCCTTTACCCTACTCACCAAGGCCTTCTCATGCCCCCTTCTTGCTCTTCTCAGCCCCTGCTTAAGCTCCTTTCTTGCTGCCCTATATTCCTCAATCGGACCATCTGATCCTTGCTTCCTAAACCTCATGTATGCTGCCTTCTTCCACCTGACTAGATTTTCCACCTCACTTGTCACCCATGGTTCCTTCACTCTACCATTCTTTATCTTCCTCACCGGGACAAATTTATCCCTAACATCCTGCAAGAGATCCCTAAACATCGACCACATGGCCATAGTACATTTCCCTGCAAAAACATCATCCCAATTTACACCCGCAAGTTCTAGCCTTATAGCCTCATAATTTGCCCTTCCCCAATTAAAATTTTTCCTGTCCTCTCTGATTCTATCCTTTTCCATGATAATGTTAAAGGCCAGGGAGCAGTGGTCACTGTCGCCCAGATGCTCACCCACTGAGAGATCTGTGACCTGACCCGTTTGTTACCTAATACTAGATCTAGTATGGCACTCCCCCTAGTCAGTCAGTCAACGTACTGTGACAGGAATCCATCCTGGACACACTTAACAAACTCTGCCCCGTCTAAACCATTGGAACTAATCAGATGCCAATCAATATTAGGGAAGTTAAAGTCACCCATGATAACAACCCTGTTATTTTTGCACCTTTCCAAAATCTGCCTCCCAATCTGCTCCTTGGTCTCTCTGTTGCTACCAGGGGGCCTATAGAATACCCCCAATAGAGTAACTGCTCCCTTCCTGTTCCTGACTTCCACCCATACTGGCTCAAAAGAGGATCCTGCTACATTACCCACCCTTTCTGTAGCTGTAATAGTATCCCTGACCAGTAATGCCACCCCTCCTCCCCTCCCCCCCCATCCCTTTTAAAGCACTGAAATCCAGGAATATTGAGAATCCATTCCTGCCCTGAGCCAGCCAAGTCTCTGTAATGGCCACTACATCATAATTCCATGTATGTATCCAAGCTCTCAGTTCATCACCTTTGTTCCTGATGCTTCCTGCATTGAAATACACGCACTTTAGCCCTTCTACCTTACTGTCTTTACACCATTTATTCTGCTTCTCTTTCCTCAAAGCTTCTTGATATGTTAGATCTGACTTTATTCCATGCACTATACTTGCAGTTCTCACATGACCTTTATCCTCCTCTACCTCACTATCTTCTCTAACACTGTAGTTCCCCTCCCCCTGCAAAACTAGTTTAAACCCCCCAGAGCAGCACAGTAAGTTTGTACTTTTAAAATTATGTAAATTTTTGATTTTCTGATTTGATTCAGTTTGGGTCCAATATTTTGGTTATTATCATTGTCTGACAAATGCATCTGTTTTCAGTCATTACAATTAAACTTCAGGCAAATGTATGAACCTGTACTTTCTATAAGAATGATGTAACTTAATGGACAACCCCAATTAGTAGCATTTGCACATTCAAAGTAGCCCACAGCTGCACCATTTCTACCAGCATTCTTTATTGTTTGCTTACCATTGTCAAGTTACAGTAAGCCACTTACTGACTGATTATACTGTATGAGTGGTCAGAATCCTCAACTCTATCCACATTTTAAAATATATTTTAAAAGTCCATTCTGAAATCAACATTCTCAGTTCCAGCACAGAAAGTGTAAACAAAAATAAAAATCTTTTATTTTGTTATAAGCCTGTTTTTCTTTTAGTTGTTGGAAAAAAACAATGAGTTAATTCCCTCTAGTCTGTCTGTCCAATGCAATAGTGACCTGTTAAAAAGAGAAGAGCTCTACTCAAGACAACTTCTGATAGTAATTAATGCCAAAACTTTAATGCTCCCAACAACTTCAGTCTCTTTGCTAGTGTCTCTGCGAAGCTGTAGCATTTTGCAAGTTTGAATATTACAGTTCATTCAGTCTCTGATTGATTTGGCATTAGTAGCACTATATAGTTTGAATCTCACTCACAGCTATATCGTATTTAATAATGGACACAGATATGGTACTTCATTCCAACAATTTGTGATTTACTAGAAATAAGATTTGTCTGAATTGATGTTGGGAATCACAAAGAATCTACCCCCTTCAAACCATGGCCTCGATATTCATTATTTAATCATAAAAACAACTCAACCACAGTAATAATCTTGAGTAATACACACAAAATGTGGGAGGAACTCAGCAGGTCAGGCAGCATCTATGGGGTGGAATAAAGAGTCAATATTTTGGGCTGAGACCCTTCATTAGGACTGGAAAGGAAAGAGGAAAAAGCTAGGAAAACGATGTGGGAGTGGAAGGAGTACAAGGAAGAAAGTGTTATGTGAAAACCAAGTGAGAGGGAAGGTAGGAGGGTGGGGGGAGCAGGAAACTGAAGTGAAATCTTGTGAGGTGATAGGTGGTAAAAGCAAAGAGCTGAAGAAGAAGGGACCTTATTGGAGAGGAAAGTGGACCATGGGAGAAAAGGAAGAAAGGGAGATACCAGAGGGAGGTGATAGGCAGGTGAGAAGAAGAGAAAGGATAAGAGAGTATTAATCTTCTCAAAGATATGGTTCTTAAGATTAGATTATGAGAACACTCAGTCCTCTTTTATTGTCATTTAGCAATGCATGCATTAAGAAATGATACAATGTTCCTCCAATATGATATCACAGAAACACAGGACAGACCAAGGCTAAAACTGACAAAAACCACATAATTATAACATATAGTTACAACAGTGCAAAACAATACCGTAATTTGATAAAGAGCAGACCGTGGGCACGGTAAAAAAAGTCTCAATGTCCCAATAGCCCCACTATCTCATGCAGACAGTAGAAGGAAGAAAAACTTTCCCTGCCGTGAACCTCCAGCGCCGCAAACTTGCCGATGCAGCACCCTGGAAGCACTCGACCACAGCCGACTCTGAGTCCGTCCGAAAACTTCGAGCCTCCGGCCAGCCCTCTGACACCGAGCATCAAGCACCATCTCTGCTGAGCGCTTCGACCTCAGCCCTGGCCGCCAAGCAACAGGCAAAGCTGAGGATTCGGGGCCTTGCCCTCCAGAGATTCTGGATCGCACAGTAGCAGTGGCAGCAAAACAGGCATTTCAGAAGTTTCACCAGATGCTCCTCCGTGCTTCTCACGTCCGTCTCCATCAAATCAGGATTGTGCACAGCACCCTACTTGACAGATTACAGATATTCATTCCAGAGTGCTCACTGCGCGCTGCGTCGCGTCGCCATCTTCTCTTCTCCCAAGATGACAGTTTCGTAACAAGAACTTGTTAAGACTGCAGTACTTCTGTAATGTCGTCAGTGTGGTGACTGTGATTGAAGACACCAGAGAGACCCTGAAGCTGGTGATGTAGAAGAGTTTATTCATCACACCAAAAAGGGAATCTACTAGAGTTCCTCTCGGTAGAGTCTCACAAGCTCAAAAGTACATGACATTTTGTACCCTTAAGATCAATGATAACAGTATGTGATTCAATACAGGTTCAATAGTTACAATGGCATTGTTTACTTCAATACTTTGAGTTGACAGTGCTTCCTTTGAGTTGCATATCTATGGTAGGAGACACCTCTGAATGTTCAAATAGCTTTGCTGGGACAAAATAATTGCAAGCTTCCTGAACTTATTTACATTTGCAATGGTGCAAATCACTTAAACTCGTGGTTATCTGGATTGATACAAGCAGATTAATACAACACCATTGTTTTAACTTTTGGCTGATGGATATGCTGTCACGGTCCGGACTGTTGACTCCTTATTTCAGTCAATTTCCTTTTCCCCGTGTTCTACCGGGCTCCTTGATTAGGGCACCTGATCCTCATCCGAACCGGCAGTATAAGAACTCTGGCTTACCTCTACTCCGTTCTGGACCGTCACACCCAGCCCGTGCGGCAATGCACGTTCCAGGGCCGCCAAGAGTGGACTCCTCAGCCAGTGAGGCAATGCATGTTCCAGGCCGCCGAGAATGATGGATTCTAAGTGGCTTCGGTGCCTGGGGTTGCTTCGGGAGTTTTGTCTCTTCGTGTTCAGCTAAGTGATTGCTGGCCGTTTGCCGCTTCTTGAGCTATCCCGTGTCAAGATACAAATTGTCTGTCATTGTTGGGTTTTGTCGTCTTGTGTCCAGCTGAGGATTGCTGGCCATTTGCCCCTCCTCTGAGCCAAGATACAAATTGTCTGTTTTTGTTGGGTTTTGTCATCTCATGTCCAGCTGAGGATACCAGGCTGTTTGCCGCTACTTTGAGCCAAGATATGAATTGTCTCTCTTTGGTTTTGTCATCCTATGTCCAAGTTCGAGTCCCGACTCCATGCCCAAGTCAAGTCCAAGTCCAGGCTTCGAGTCCAATTCAAGTCCAAGTTTAGGCTCTGCCACCGAGTCCAAATCCAAGTGAAGGTTCTGCGTCCCAGTTCAAGTCTAGGTTCCGCATCTGAGTCCAAGTTCAGGTTCCGCATACGAGTCCAAGTCCAGGTTCCGCGTCCAAGTCCAAGTCCAGGTTCCATGTCTGAGTCCAAGTCGAAGTCCAGGCTCTGAGTCCAAGTCAAGTCCAAGTTTAGGCTCCACGTCCAAGTCCAAGTCTAGGTTCCATGTCTGAGTCCAAGTCCAGGTTCCTCCGGTTTGTTGGCCAACGTTTGCATCCATGTAAGCATCTAATTCTCACTCTCTGGCCTTCTTGGCAACTCTCAATAAAATACACCTTTGTTAACCTTACCTCCGTGTCTGTGTCCTGCACTTGGGTTCGCTCCCAAATGCGGCACTGTGACAGATGCAATCTTTTAGTTTATGGGCCAGCCTGTGCCTTTAGCTTCAATTTACACCTTGCAATTTACAGTAAAAACTAAAGACTGGTTCTTTCTTGAATTAATATCTGCTATATTCACATAACTCCAGAATACTCCCTAACATACTGTCCTCTTGGCCACTGGACAGAAAGCCAAACTTTAAGGAGGATTTAATTAAATGCCCTTCACTCCAGATCCCTTCCCCGATTACTAACTTATTATGTCACTGTGCGTGTCAACATCTATGCTATTGTCCCTAATTGGCTAACTACAAGACTAAGCAGAGATGACAATAAAAGATGCTAGAAATTTGCTCACATCCTCTTCTTGGATATAGCCGGCTGGTGGCGTAGTGGCATCAGCGCCAGACTTCGGAGCGAAGGCTCGAGAGTTCGAATCCAGCCGGCTCCCTTCCACGTTTTCCATCATTGTAAAAATAAGAATCTCGTAAAAATAAGAAAGACTGCTAAAAAAAACGCTGTCATGACAGTGTCCCGATGACTGCATACGGAGTTAAGGGCTTTCTTCTTCTCTCTTCTTCTTCTTGGATACCTTTGCCCTCTCAACCAGTTTTTGAAATGCAGTTTTGACATTCATGTGTTTGTTGCCACCTTCCCTGCTGGCCCATTTCAAAGGCAACAGTTCATATTTCATGTCATGACAGTGGATTGTCAGAATAATCTGACTAGTTGAACTACAGGAGGGTTTGGTGCGGACTCTATTTAAATGGTGCAAGTACCTCACCCTGGTGACACCGTTTATCCCTTCAACCACTGGTCCTGTAGGATTTTGTGAATAAAACATGCAAGAGTTGTTTTAAGTGCTTCACAAAAACTGTGGCCCTTTACTTCCATTACCAATAAAACCAAAAGCAGTTGCTTTACACTGTTGAGAGAGACCATCTCTTAAAGTGAACACAACAACTCAATGGCAGTGGTTTGTGAAATATGAAGGACAGTTTCAATTATGAACAATACTGTCATCTGTCACCCATTACATCTCCCTACATGGCTCCCCCAGAATTCACCAAAACTGGCACTGTGAGTCTGTCTGGAATTTGTATGAGTCACCTGGCTCGGGTCCTATGTGCCCTGGCTGGAGTAACAGCAAGGGCCCCTGGCTCATCCAGGGTTGTCCTGACATGCACATGGTCACGTCGATATGTAGGGGATATGGAAGTGGAACCATCCAGATCTCGGTGGACTGGTTTAAGGTAATCTACAGAAATACATTCAGGTTTAGCTTTCCTATCTGCAATAAACGTCTTTCTGCCCCAGTACAAAACACAAAACAGGCCATCTTATGGGGACTTAAGAGGGTGTTGACGTGAATCATGGTGGACAAAAACAAATGAGGTAGACTGAAGGTCAACTGAAACCCAAGAGTAGTGTATGCCATGAAGGGAGATAGAAATAGGTATAATAGAATTGATTTACTAAGAAAAAACATCAGTGTGGCATCAGGAATAAAATCCCCAGGCACCCATAGCAGCTGCCTGTACACCAACCACAGCGGACCACTGGTCCTCTTTTTGAGCTGTTCTGAGCCCTAGCAGGACCCACAGGGGATGATTGTGCCAACACTTGTCCATCTGAGAGACCCTCAGAGCAGCCATTAAAGAACAGTGAAACCGCTCGCTCAGGCCATTGGACTGTGGATGATACGTCATGGTGTGATGCAATTTAATGCTGAGGATCTGGGCCATTTCTGCTCAGAGGTCTGAAGTGAATTGTATACCAGATTCTGAAGAAATATCAGATGGGGTGCTGAGCAAAGTGTTGATGAACATCCGAGCCACATCATTGACTCTAGAGCAGTGGTCCCCAACCACCGGGCCGCAAAGCATGTGCTACTAGGCCGCGAGGAAACGATATGAAACAATATGAGTCAGCTGCACCATTCCTCAATCCCTGTCACGCACTGTTGAACTTCAAATAACCTACCAAATCATACCAAATAACACATAAAACCTAAAATAACACTAATATGTCGTAAAAGTAGGAATGATCTGATCAACACACAGCCTATATAAAGTAGAGATAATGTATGTACAGTGTAGCTTCACTTAACAGAATCAGGAAGATTAAGCCAAAACCGATTTGTAGAAAAAAATCAGCACGTCACGCATGTGCACACAGGTGCCCGCCCGAGGCTTCATGGTCATGGTAGTCTTTCTTGGGGTAAACACAAGTGTCCCGTATTTGACTGCTACTTTTGTCCCTCATTTGGGAGTGAGAAAGTTGGCAACCCTAACTGTAAAAGACATGTTGAGATGAGGTTAAACCTACTTGAACACCCCCCCCCCACCCCCGGTTGGCCGGTCCGCAAGAATGTTGTCAATATTAAACCGGTCCGTGGTGCAAAAAAATTTGGGGGCCCCTGCTCTAGAGGGACAAACTCCGGCCACCAGATGGTGTGGTCCACCATGGTAAGGAGATGCATGAAGGCACGAGGAATGGGAATGGGGAGAGGAACAACCAGGTCTATATTGACTTGGTCAAATCATCGCTCAGGGACCTCGAAAAGAGCTGAAAGTACCCAAGAGTGATGGTTAATTTTTGCGCATTTTTAAACAACACAGGTTGCACTCCAGTCTCACACATCCTTCCTAAGGCTGTGCCACACAAACTTTAAAGCAGCCAGTTTCTGTAAAGCTTTCCTGCCCAGATGTGAGAGGCCATGAATGGAGGGAAGAACATTGTGCCTCCAGTTTGCAGGTACTATTGGGTGAGAGCTACTGGTTGAGACATTGCGCTGGAGAGAAACTCCTGTAACCCTGAACTTGATGTCAGCCAACCACAGGCCTGTGATGGCTGTCCTGTAAACCTGGACCTCTGGGTCAGGGGCCTAGTCAGCTGCCATGCCTCACTCCGAGCTTCGCTCCAAGTGAGGTAAGGCCAGGTAAGTTTCTTTAAAAGGAGAACGGTCTGCAGCAGTATTTTATTTGAAGCAAGGAAGGCAGCGAGGCTGTAGCGTATTGGGTAGGTCATGACAGCTGAGATCGGCCCCGTGGTTTGTTCCTCCTGCAGCATGTGGGAAATCAGGGATACTTCCAGTGTCCCTGACGACTATGTGTGCAGGAAATGTGTCCAGCTGCAGCTTCTGACAGACTGCATTGAGCAGCTGGAGCTGCGATTGGATTCATACTGGAGCATCCGCGATGCTGAGAAAGTCATGAATAGTACGTTCAGTGAGTTGGCCACACCGCAGATAAAGGCTACACAGGCAGAAAGGGAATGGGTGGCCACTAAACAGCGTAGCAGTAAGCAGGTAATGCAGGAGTCCCCTGAGGTCATCTCCCTCCTAAACAGAAACACTGTTTTGGATGCTGTTGGGGGAGATGTCTCATCAGGGGAAGGCAGCAGCAGCCGAGTTCATGGCACCATGGGTGACTCTGTGGCACAGGAGGGAAGGAAAAGGAGTGGGAGAGCTATAGTGATAGGGGATTCGATTGTAAGGGGAATAGATAGGCGGTTCTGCGGCTGCAAACGAGACTCCAGGAGGGTATGTTGCCTCCATGGTGCAAGGGTCAAGGATGTCTCTGAGCGGCTGCAGGACATTCTGGAGTGGGAGGGTGAACAGCTAGTGGTTGTGGTGCACATAGGTACCAACGATATAGGTAAGACCAACATTAAGAGGTCCTACATGGTGAATTTAGGGAGTTAGGAGATAAACTAAAAAGTAGGACCACAAAGGTAATAATCTCTGGATTACTACCAGTGCCACGTGCTAGTCAGAATAGAAATAGGAGGATATTTCAGATGAATACGTGGCTTGAAAAATGGTGCAAGGGGAGGGATTCAAATTTCTGGGGCACTGGAACCAGTTCTGGGGGAGGTGGGACCGGTACAAGCAGGACGGTCTGCACCTGGGCTGGACTGGAACCAATCGCCTAGGGGAAGCATTTGCTACTGTTGTTCAGGAGGATTTAAACTAATGTGACAGGGGGATGGGAACAAGTGCAGAGAGACAGAGGGGTGTAAAATGAGGGTAGAAGCAAAAAGTAGTAAGGTGAAAAGTAAAAGTGGCAGGCCGGCAAATCCAGGGCAAAAATCAAAAAGGGCCTCTTTTCAACATAATTGTATAAGGGCTAAGAGTGTTGTAAAAGTGAGCCTGAAGACTTTGTGTGTCAATGCAAGGTGGATGAATTGAAAGTGCAGATAGTTATTAATAAATATGATATAGTTGGGATCACAGAGACATGGCTCCAGGGTGACCAAGGATGTGAGCTCAAGATTCAGGGATATTCAATATTCAGGAGGGATAGACATGAAAGAAAAGGAGGTGGGGTAGCATTGCTGGTTAGAGAGGAGATTAACGCAATAGAAAGGAAGGACATTAGCCGGGAAGATGTGGAATCGATATGGGTAGAGCTGCATAACACTAAGGGGCAGAAAACGCTGGTGACAGTTGTGTACAGGCCACCTAACAGTAGTAGTGGGGTTGGGGATGGCAATAAACAGGAAATCAGAAATGCATGCAATAAAGGAACAGCAGTTATAATGGGTGACTTCAATCTACATATAGATTGGGTGAACCAAATTGGTAAGGGTGCTGAGGAAGAAGATTTCTTGGAATGAATGCGGGTTGGTTTTCTGAACCAACATGTCGAGGAACCAACTAGAGAGCAGGCCATTCTAGACTGGGTATTGAGCAATGAGGAAGGGTTAGTTAGCAATCTTGTCGTGCGAGGCCCCTTGGGTAAGAGTGACCATAATATGGTGGAATTCTTCATTAAGGATGGAGAGTGACATAGTTAATTCAGAAACAAAGGTTCTGAACTTAAAGAAGGGTAACCTTGAAGGTATGAGACATGAACTAACTAAGACAGACTGGTTAATGATACTTAAAGTGTTGACGGTGGATATGCAATGGCAAGCATTTAAAGATTGCATGAATGAACTAAAACAATTGTTCATCCCAGTTTGGCAAAAGAATAAACCAGGGAAGGTAGTGTACCCGTGGTTGACAAGGGAAATTAGGGATAGTATCAATTCCAAAGAAGAAACATACAAATTAGACAGAAAAAGCTGCACACCTGAGGACTGGGAGAAATTCAGAGTCCAGCAGAGGAGGACAAAGGGCTTAATTAGGAAAGGGAAAAAAGATTATGAGAGAAAACTGGCAGGGAACATAAAAACTTTTATAAATATGTGAAAAGAAAAGGATTGTAAAAGCTTTTATAGATATGTGAAAATAAAAAGATTGGTTAAGACAAATGTAGGTCCCTTACAGTCAGAAACAGGTGAATTGATCATGAGGAACAAGCACATGGCAGATCAATTGAATAACTACTTTGGTTCTGTCTTCATTAAGGAGGACATAAATAATCTTCCAGAAATAGTAGGGGACCGAGGGTCTAGTTAGATGGAGGAACTGAGGGAAATACATGTTAGTAGGGAAGTGGTGTTAGGTAAATTGAAGGGATGAAAGGCAGATAAATCCCCAGGGCCAGATGGTCTGGATCCCAGAGTGCTTAAGGAAGTAGCCCAAGAAATAGTGGATGCATTAGTGATAATTTTTCAGAACTCTTTAGATTCTGGACTAGTTCCTGAGGATTGGAGGCTAACTAATGTAACCCCGCTTTTTAAAAAAGGAGGGAGAGAGAAACCAGGGAATTGTAGACCGGTTAGCCTGACATCGGTGGTGGTGAAACTGCTGGAGTCAGTTATCAAAGATGTGATAACAGCACATTTGGAAAGTGGTGAAATCATTGGACAAAGTCAGCATGGATTTGTGAAAGGAAAATCATGTCTGACGAATCTCATAGAATTTTTTGAGGATGTAACTAGTAGAGTGGATAGGGGAGAAGCAGTGGATGTGGTATATTTGGATTTCCAAAAGGCTTTTGACAAGGTCCCACACAGGAGATTAGTGTGCAAACCTAAAGCACACGGTATTGGGGGTATGGTATTGATGTGGATAGAGAATTGGTTGGCAGACAGGAAGCAAAGAGTGGGAATAAACGGGACCTTTTCAGAATGGCAGGCAGTGACTAGTCGGGTACCGCAAGGCTCAGTGCTGGGACCCCAGTTGTTTACAATATATATTAATGACTTAGACGAGGGAATTAAATGCAGCATCTCCAAGTTCGCGGATGACACGAAGCTGGGCGGCAGTGTTAGCTGTGAGGAGGATGCTAAGAGGATGCAGGGTGACTTGGATAGGTTAGGTGAGTGGGCAAATTCATGGCAGATGCAATTTAATGTGGATAAATGTGAGGTTATCCACTTTGCTGGCAAGAACAGGAAAACAGATTATTATCTGAAAGGTGGCCGATTAGGAAAAGGGGAGGTGCAACGAGACCTGGGTGTCATTATACACCAGTCATTGAAAGTGGGCATGCAGGCACAGCAGGCGGTGAAAAAGGCGAATGGTATGCTGGCATTCATAGCAAGAGGATTCAAGTACAGGAGCAGGGAGGTACTACTGCAGTTGTACAAGGCCTTGGTGAGACCACACCTGGAGTACTGTGTGCAGTTTTGATCCCCTAATCTGAGGAAAGACATTCTTGCCATAGAGGGAGTACAAAGAAGGTTCACCAGATTGATTCCTGGGATGACAGGACTTTCATATGATGAAAGACTGGATCGACTAGGCTTATACTTGCTGGAATTTAGAAGATTGAGGGGGGACCTTATTGAAACATATAAAATTCTAAAGGGATTGGACAGGCTAGATGTAGGAAGATTGTTCCTGATGTTAGGGAAGTCCAGAACAAGGGGTCACAGTTTAAGGATAAAGGGGAAGCCTTTTAAGACTGAGATGAGGAAAAACTTCTTCACACAGAGAGTGGTGAATCTGTGGAATTCTCTGCCACAGGAAACAGTTGAGGCCAGTTCATCAGCTATATTTAAGAGGGAGTTAGATATGGCCCTTGTGGCTAAAGGGGTCAGCAGGTATGGAGAGAAGGCAGGTACAGGGTTCTGAGTTGGATGATCAGCCATAATCATACTGAATGGTGGTGCAGGCTCGAAGGGCCGAATGGCCTACTCCTGCACCTATTTTCTAAGTTTCTATGCCGCACAGTCAACCCCAATATGTATGGCATTGACGGCGGGCCATGAGAGAGAATCAGCCACAGCATTATTTTTCCTTTCGATGTGCTGTATGTCAGTCATGAATTTCAAATTGTGAGCGGCTACCGTGCAGTCCAAGCATCTGATATTTTGGTCATTGCAATGTATATGGGGTTTGTTGTCAATGAACATTATGAAATGTCGACCCTCCAATAAAAAATGAAAATGGTGGACTGCCAGATAGAGACTGAGATGCTTGCGGTCAAACATGTTGCATTTCCTCTTGGGGGAAGGGGGATGCTGGAGCTGTTGACTGAAAAAGGTAGGCGGCTGCCACATGGCTCGAACCAACTGCTCATGCACAACACCCACAGCATGGTCTGAGGTGTTAGTACTGATGGCTATAGATACGTTGGGGAGAGGGTATACCAGTAGGGTTGTGTTCAATAGAGCTTGTTTGGCATCATTAAATGCTCTGTTCATGTCCACCGACCACTCAGGCATGTGATTGGGCTACTGTCTTTAAGGGCCCTATACAATGGGAGCATAAGTTCAGTAGCTCATGGAATGAAATGGTGATAGAAATTCACCATACCTAAACTCTCTGGCGGTGATTTGGTAGTGCAGGGCAGTGGGAAGTCCATAATAGCAGCGACTTTTAGAAAAATAGAAACATAGAAATCTACAGCATATTACAGGCCCTTCGGCTCACAATGTTAAGGCAACCATGTAATCTACTCTAGAAACTGCCTAGAATTTCCCTCCCGCATAGTCCTCTATTTTTCTAAGCTTCATGTACCTCTCTAAAAGTCTGTTAAAAGACCCTATTGTATCTGCTTCTACCACCTTTGCTGGCAGTGCTTTCCACACACCCACCACTCTCTGTCTGACAGCTGGCGTGTTACACCTTCTGTGGAGATACGATGGCTGAGAAACTCAATAGTAGACAAACCAGAATAACAGTTAGTGGGGTTAATATTCAGCCCACGTTGGCTTAGGTGCTTGAGAAGTGTGTGGAGATGTACTAAGTGTTCGGTTATGGATGCGCTGGCAATAAGTATGTTGTCCCGTTAAACAAAATGAAAATCTAAGACTTTTAAGACAGAGACCATTAGTCGCTGGAAAGTCTGTGCTGCATTTTTCAGCCCAAATGGCATGTGCAGAAGCTCAAATAGGCTAAACAGGGTTATAACTGCAGTTTTAGGAACATCCTCAGTGCACACAGGCACCTAGTGGTGGCCCCTGACTCGTCCACTTCAGAAAAAATTAAGCAACCCACACAAAATGCTGGAGGAATGCTGTGTGTGTGTTGCTTGGATTTCCAGCATCTGTAGATTTTCTTCTTGTTTGTGATTAGAAAAAATTGTCTTTCCAGCTGAGCATGCTGAAATGTCTTGAATATGTGGGACTGGGTAACAATCGTGGGCAGTGGCCTCATAATTGCCGCATAGACAGCAGCCACCATCAGGCTTGGGGATCATGAGGAAGGGTGAAGCCCAAGCACTGTTTGACCCGTGTACAATAGTTCAATAGTTCAAAGGCTCCATTTAATATCAGAGAATGTATACAACATCCAACCTGAAATTTTTGTTCTTTGCAGACAGCCACAAAAATGGAAAAGTGCCCCAAAGAATGAGTAAAAACATCGAAAAGCCCCAAAGCCCCCGTCCACCCCCATCCTATGCACAAACAGCAGCAAAACAATGACCCTCCCCCTTCGCCACCTACTTCAGCAAAAAAAAGCAACAGCACCCTCTACCCATCAAGAAAGCAAAAGCAAAGCCCCCAAGAAAAACAATGATCCGCAGTTCAACAAAAACGAATCATTCATCTGACAATTTGAGGCTCTCTCTCTCCCTAATAAAGGGACAGAGAGGTGCCACCCTTTCACAGCGAGAGGGGAGACCAACAAAAGCAAACAACTCACTGACTTACGGTGTTAAAGTCTGCCGCGTCGCTTTTTACTTTGAGTTCGTTGACTCGAGAATTGGCAACAAACTTCCCTCCATCGACGAGAGAAAGAAAGAGAGAGTGTGTGATCCGCGTACAGAGCCCCTGGCAGCTGATCTGCTGTTGCTGATGTTCCATTTTCTGCCACAGCGCTTCAGTCGGTGGCACTGGCATTGAATTGGCTTGCTCCCAGGGTCGCAAGGCCTCGGAACCCCGAAGGCGCATTTGTCTTCTAGGCCAAGTCCTTAGGATATGGAAAAAACGCCAGTTGATGAGCCCTGCGAGCGGATCCTTTCGCCACAAAGAACTGAAGTTTGGGTGTAGCTCTAGGTCAGGGTCTTTGACGGAACCCCATCCGCCTTGAAGAGGGAAAAGAGACAGTAAAGGTCAGTGATGTTGTGGGGATGGAACTGGACTCTCTGACGGTGGTGTCTGAAAAGAGGATGCTGTCTAAGTTGCATGCCATCTTGGTCAATGTCTCCCATCCACTACATAATGTACTGGTTGGGCACAGGAGTACATTCAGCCAGAGACTCATTCCTCCAAGATGCAGCACAGAGCGTCATAGGAAGTCATTCCTGCCTGTGGCCATCAAACTTTACAACTCCTCCTTTGGAGGGTCAGACACTCTGTGCCGATAGGTTGGTCCTGGACTTCGTTCATAATTTGCTGGTATAATTTACATATTACTATTTAACTATTTATGGTTCTATTACTATTTATTATTTATGGTGCAACTGTAACGAAAACCAATTTCCCCCGGGTTCAATAAAGTGTGACTATGACTATGACTATGACCAAAAACAGAAATTAATCTGTTTCTACAAATGAGCTTGATGAAGTCGCTGCCGAGCAGCATCGTAGCTCCCACACAATGCCAAGCATTTCCATGTTAGCAAACTTGGCCCTTATGCTGGCCAGCTTTTCTGAGTCCAGTCTATGTACACGGGTGTGGTCCGTTGAGCCAGTTGTGGCTCAACCCCATGTTTTGGTGACTGATGAAAAATATAGGCTTGGTGTGCTTTGGGAATTTGCCCATCAAGCAAGTGAATTCACATGTGCTAGACAGAATCGTCGAGGGGAACTCAAAGTCCTTTACATCCACAGGCTGGCAGTTCTTAAGATCCACTAATGGACCTTTGGCACATAGGAAATCTGTGAAGAGCAGAGGTCTAGTAACTTTAGCCAAGACGAAGTCCCATGTGTAGCTTCGTCCCAGAGCCAGGTGATCAAGCCATGGTGAGTGAGGGAGCTGCCTGAAAAGGCGGGGTTTGCTCCCAGGTGCTTCTGACAAATCACACCTGTGTCTGTGTGCAGACCTTGCGAGGCAGCCAGTGGAAACATTGAACTCAGGTTAAACCATATGACTCACCTTCTTGTCGCTCTCACAGACAAAACAAGGGATCAATTCTACACAGTAACAATGTCATCACTGGGGATTTAAGTGATGATGAATACCCGCCTGATGGTCTGACCATCTCCTGACATCGTGGTATCTTGTAATGAAGGCTGGTTCCGGAAGGTAGGTATTAGTTATATTAATCAGAGTAGAAAGATATTGGGAAAATATATGGGCAGGGATCTGAGTTATGGCGGAGACATCAAACTGATGGCTAGGCAGAATGGGAAAGAGAAGAAATTGCGCACAGTGTCTGAAGGCAGCCTGGAATGGGAGTGGGCACAAATGAGCCGGGCCCTTTCTGAGGGTAGGCTGCAGGATAACGTAAGGGGTGACAGATGACACAAATTGTTCATATTAGGAATTATTCCCCATCATTCACAAACACCGTCACCGAGTTGTTGTGTTCACTTTAAGGGATGGTGACTGAGGTAATGACATCAGTGCAGGGCGACTGCTGTCAGTTTTGTTGGTAATGGAAGTAAAGCACATAAAGTGACTCTCGTATGTTTTTTTCACAAAATCCCTCATCGGTGACCCCGACGTGATTGGACGATTCTAGAGTTACTCAACGACATGTCGACCAATGAGGTTGGTTTGAAGCTGCCGGACTTCTGGGAGCAGCACACTACCACGTGGTTTGCACAGGCAGAAGCCCAGATTGTGCTGTGACAAATCACCGCAGACAATACCAAATTTTACTTTGTTGTAACATCACTAAGTAGTTCCACTGCAACCAGAGTGGTGAGTCTACTCGAAGGCCTGCCCACGCTCGGTGACTCCGAAAACACAATTACAGGCTCGTGGACTGTCTGAGTTTGAGCATTTCTAACAGTTTCTATCCTTGAACATCCTGGGTGATGCTAACAAATTGACCACATGCTATCTGTCCTGGGCAATCACCATCTTGTTTTATTTTTAAAGGACTCATTGTGCGACAAATCCCTGATCAAATTCACACGGCCCTCACTAATGCACCCATGAAGGACTATAGGGAGCTTGCTAAAATGGCTGATAGTCTACAGTCCCCCAGGGGAGGTGCATCGTTCCTCCTCATTTCCCTGTCTCAATAAGCCTTGTCAGCAGAGATTCCAGCAGACTCATGCTCATGGCTCTGAACTGGAAAACACCTGGTTTATGCTTTTACCACACATGATTCAGCACGAATGCCAGGAAATGCAGACCGTCATGCAGCTTGGCAGTGCCAGCGCATTGAGACATCGGAGGTCTGTGAACACCATGGATTCCAGCTGCCAGGGTCGTCGGTTGTTCATTATGGACGTCTCTTCAGAGGGACCCTTCCTGTATGACGCGGGGGCTCAACTGCTGCCAGCATCACCCATTGATTATAAGGCAGAGAGCAACGGACTCCGCTGGAGGCCGCCAATGGCAGCAGGATCCGGACTTATGGATCACAACACTCCGCTTCGGTGGATGATGCTGCACATGAGACTTTGTCTTAGCTAAAGTTGCTAGACCACTGCTTTTGGTTTGTTCGTAATCAAAGTAAAGAGCTGCGACTTTTGTTAAGCACATAAAATGACTCTTGCATGATTTATTCACAAAATCCTACACTTGGTTTGGTTTGCCAGTCTAAGTGTAAAGTCACGTATGATTACAGTATTAACTTTATCATAAGTGCCTTTAATTTCCTGTTTTATGGAATGCTTTTCATTTCCACTTCTCTTTGGGGATTTGTTGATATTTTCTGTCCTTTGCTGTTTCTTAACTCCACCAAGACTCTATTGCCTTTATCCTCTCCTTTATTTCCTGGGCTATCCCTCTTCAGTTTTCACATTGTCTATCTCACTCAAACATTACATTATCCAAAGTGTTTGATTCTCAGCACTCTCTATCCAGCAACCACACTTCTGTAAAGACTTTGAGATTGTACACATTTTCATTAGTGCTATTACTTTATCCTTCTTGTTATGAATAATGCATGAATTCAGAGGAAAAAAATCTCTTTTGTCTTTTTACCATGTTTCCCTGCTCTCACTGCAACTGAAAATATGTTCCTATGCTTGCAGGCAGAGTCTGACAGACTCTGGTTATTATTAAACTAACACTTCCAATATTTCAAACAGTTGAAAGAACCAAGCAAGAATCCAGAGCACAGCTTTATTCCTGGATTCTGAAGAGCTCCAGTTCTTTCTTTATTAATATAATCAATAATGGTAACTTCAGCTCATTTTTCTTGCATAGACCCTGCAAATTGATATTCATTAAGAGATTGACACCCTCATATCACATAGTCTCCCACCTCTCATAATATGTGTGTACTTCTCCAGTTACATAGTTTGTTGCCAGTCCTTTGAATCAAACAGAACAAATGAAACGTTTGTGTCAATCCAAAGGCTCTGACTGCCTCCAGCTGTATCTGACTCCCTGGTCAATAGCCCCCTCTCATCTGTTCAGCACTTGGCTGAGTCGCCACTTTGGAACAAATTATGATTATATACCTGTGCATGAGCCAGCTGCAATATGATATAGACTGCTAAACTGAGTTGTAAGAATACCATGGTGTCAAATACTATACTCCACTTTGAGGCCTCCTGAGAATAATTTCATCCTCAGGGTTTATAGAATTAATTGACATATTCCATGTGATATTGATATGATGAACAATAACCAGCAATCCTACAAGAATTTTGTTATTAACAAGAAGCAGAATGAGGTTATCAAATTGAGACAGAAAATGCAGAGCTTTCTTGGTGGATCAAGTCACAATGCACGTTTGCCTAAGCTTGTCAAAAGAGAAAGCACTGAATATGTACATACCATATAGCAGTAAATAAAATATATGTTTAATATCTGCTCCATCTGCAATATAAGAGCAAAGTGGTTGATGCTGGAAATATGGAATAAAAACAAATTGTGGGATATGTGAGATTACCCAATTTCAACAATGCTGCAGTTTTGCATCTCCATTGTGTAAAACGAGGTGAGATTATATTTTTATCTTCATTGTTTAAACTCTTAAGCGATAGGTAGGAGAAGAGGTTTGGTGTATTCTTTGTTAGATTAGAAGGAGTACACATGCGTTTGAAATACTTGAAGATAAAGTTTTCGATTATTTAGACATTCCTAGATATATTGATGGGCACAGTAAAACTTTGAAGGAAGCCGAATTAGAAACAGAATATTATCACTGACTTATGTCATGAAATTTGTTGTTTTGCAAAAGTTGGACAGTGTAATACATAAAAAAAAACTTATGATAAGTTACAATCAAAGTGAGGTAGTCTACATGGTTGTTAAAAAATCTGATAGTGGAGAGGAAGAAGCTGTTTCTAAACTATGAGTTTATGTCTTCAGGCTGCCATTCCTCCTTCTTGATGGTAGCAATGAGCAAAGGGCATGTCCTGGGTGGTGAAGATCCTTAATGATGAATGCCACCTTTTTGAGCCATTGGGTTTTGAAGATTTCCTCAGTGATGGAGAAACTTGTGCCCATGATGAA